>NC_056735.1:682482750-682550250 GCF_019279795.1 Protopterus annectens
AGGAGGGTGGGCAGAAAGAAGGCGAGAAGAAGACAACTAACATGGAACGTTATGGTAGATACATAACTTCTTAATGTTAAGTTGTCTATCTCGCCTTCATTCTTGCTGGATGGGACTGCGTCCCTAGCACCGTATCGCGGGTGGCCTATCGGAACAGACTCTTGAGAACAGTGGAACCAAAGTTGGCACGGTTTCTGGAGACCATGTCCAATTTGTAATGTGAAATGAAGGTATAAGGAGAAGCCCAAGTGGCTGCTGCACAAATTGAATCTATTGGCAGCCTGTCCTGAAAAGCTACGGATGTAGCAAATGCCCTAGTTGAACGAGCTCTAGGTCTTGAAGGTAGTTTTTGATGTCTGATCTCATAGATGAAGGTAATTGTAGAGGTGAGCCATCTAGAAAGGGAAACTTTCGTAACTGGAAGGCCTGATTTCCCTTCCGCATATGATAGAAAAAGCTGATCAGATTTCCTGAATTGTTTAGTTCTGTCTAAATAATATCTAAGTTGGCGGTGAACATCCAGAAAATGTAGCTTTTGTTCCGACCTGTTGGAATAGTTAGGGAAAAAGACGGGGAGATCAATTGTTTGGTTTAGGTTTGTTTGAGAGGAAACCTTAGGTAAAAAGGAAGGATTAGTATGGCGGGATACCCTATCTTTGTGAAACACTAAGTAAGGAGGGCGACTGCACAGAGCATGGAGTTCAGATATCCTTCTCGCTGAAGTTATGGCTACTAGAAAAAGTGTCTTCCATGAAAGCAACTTCAGGGAACAAGAAGCCGCTGGTTCGAAAGGGGGAAGGATTAAGGATGCCAGAACCAAGTTCAAGTCCCATTGAGACGGGGGATCTTTGATTGGAGGTTTGAGAAGAAACACCCTTAAAAGGCTTTGCAGAGCTTGTGAGCCATGATACTAGACTCCGATACACCTACATGATAATTAGATATAGCAGCCAACTGAACTCTAATGGTGGATGAAGAAGAGCCTAAAAGAAAGAGTTCTGCTAGAAAGTCCAGAATAGACTGGATAGGTGCAGTGAAGGTATCTATATTTTTTGATGTTGCCCAAAAGGAGAAGCGTTTCCATTTGCTATTATAAATCTTCCGGGTAGAAGATTTATGAGAGGCTATCAAGATATCTCGGACCGAGCGAGATATTAAGGGAAGCCTGGCTAGGGTCGGAACCGGAGAAACCACGCTGTGAGGTTGAGAGAATGAAGAGACTGGTGCAGCTGGCCCGATTGGTGGGTCAACAGATCTGGCACTGGGTCCAGATGCCAAGGCTGCTCCAAAAGATAACGATGAAGGAACGGAAACCATATCTGTCGAGGCCAGTAAGGGGCAATGAGGATCATTGTCACTCTCAAGGCGATGGCTTTCTGAATTAGTTGAGTTACCAGTGGAAAGGGGGGAAAGGCATACAGAAGTCCCCAATCGTGGACTAGAGCGTCTCTGGTGGGATGGCCTGGTAATGGGAAGAGAGTGAAGAAGTCGTGACACTTGCTGTTTTGGGGAGTAGCAAAAAGATCGCAGCAAGGCTGGCCCCATCGTTGGAACACTTGTTCCAGTACTGATTTCTTCAGAGACCACTCGTGGGCATGAGAATTGCCCTGCTCAACTTGTCTGCAATCACGTTGGATTTCCCGGGGATGTGCGTTGCTACCAGAAAATGCAGAGAAGAGATCGCCCATTGCCAAAGTCTGAGTGCCTCTCGACATAAGGTGTATGATCTGGTTCCGCCTTGTTTGTTGATGTACCACACTACGGACATGTTGTCTGTCTGAATTGCAATAGTCCCTGTGGGAAGAGAGTCGTGAAGGGCTTGCAACGTTAAAAGCACTGCTCTCATCTCTAAGACATTTATGTGCAAGTGGCACTCGAAAGGTTGCCACGTGCCCTGGACTGTCCTGCCCTGATAATGCCCCCCCCCCCACCCGATCAGGGAGGCGTCTGTTGTCAACCTGGCGACTGGGGGGGGGGGGAGTGAAGGGTCTTCCTTGGAGAACCTGAGGTGATGTGATCCACCAAGACAGTTGATTCTTGCATGATTGAGTCAACAATATGGTGTGGGACATCGGGAGCTGTTGGAAGGACCATTGAGTAAACAGCATCCATTGGAGGATCCTCATGTGGAAGCGAGCTAAGGGGAGAAGGGGGATAGCTGCTGCCATGAGTCCTAATACCTTCAAAACTAGTCTGGCTTTGACTTTGTTGCATTGTAAGAGAAGGTAAACTTGTTTGCGGATGTCTGACCCTCTCTGCTCTGTGGGTCTGGCTGAAAAATTGAGTGTGTCTAATGTGGCACCTATAAAGGTAATAGATTGACAAGGCGACAAGGCAGATTTTTCGAAATTTATTGAAATGCCTAGAGCTTGGCAAGTTTGGATAGTGAAGTCTCTGGATAGAAGTAGTTGATGTCTGGTGGTGGCAGTAAGGAGCCAGTCGTCTAAATATGGAAACACCTGGAATCCTTAACGTCTCAAGTGAGCCGCGACCACTGCAATGCATTTGGTAAACACTCAGGGGGCTGTAGTGAGACCAAAGGGCAGGGCTCTGAATTGATAGTGACTGGCTCCCAGCCTGAAGCGGAGAAATCTCCTGGAGCGTCTGTTCATCTTTATATGGTAGTATGTGTCCTGAAGATCTATCGAGCACATCCAATTGTCCTGACCCAAGAAGGGTAGAATGAACTGTAGCGTGACCATCCGGAATTTTGTTTTTCTGACATACTTGTTTAAGTTGCTGAGATCCAGTATGGGTCTCCAGTCCCCTGTTTTTTTTGGTACCAAAAAGAATTTGGAGTAGATTCCGGATCCTTGTTGGTCTGCTGGGACTGATTGGATAGCTCTTTTTGATTGCAGCTTTGAAATTTCTAGTGCTGCTTGTTCCCTTAGACTGGGTGGAACATCTGGAAGGGATCCTTTGGGTTGGGATGGAATGTGAATAAAGGGAATTTTGTAACCCTCGGATATGATCGACTGTACCCATTTGTCTTGTGTAAGGGAAAGCCAGGCTTTTGGGTACAGAGATAATCTTCCCCCTCTGAGGATGTCTCCTTTGCTGACATCCTTGAGATCCTGAAACAGAGGGGGATCGAGGGGAACCTTCAGATTCCTCTAAGTCAGTGTCAGAGGTGATAGACTCAGGGGAGTCAATGTGCTTCCTCTTGCACTGCCTCTTCCTAGGGGATTCTCATACTGAGTCAGGAGAGGCCTCGGAAGAGGAGGAAATTCCCAATGGGGAAACTTGAGGAGTTGGCTCTCTGTGGTCTGAAGCAAGGGTGTGAGTAGAAATCACCGCAGGCACTGATGATGGAGGGGCTGACGGAGCCGACTGTGGGGCACACACTGGTTCTAGCACGCTCCGCATGACCTCAAAGGCACCCCTATCGGGCAAGGCTGGAGGTCCCTGCTCCGAATAGACCAGGACCCCCCCGGCACCGACAGGGACGGCTCCGTGGCCGATGTTGGAGCCGAACTCACCAGCGCCAAAGCACCGAGAGGGAGAGCGGGGTCGGACAAGGGTCCGATGCCACTCGCCCACTCGGAGCCAACGAGGGAAGCTTGTCACCGAGATCCCTCCAAAGAGGAGATTGGAGCAGACGACAGAGTCGAAAGGGAAGGTATCAGATCCGACGAACTGACAGTCATGGCTCCGATGAGCCCCGGCTCCGAGCTCAAAGGAGTCGTAGGAGGAACACATTGGGGGACAGAAATAGCCATTGACTGATGAGTCGGGCTATGAAGCATTTGAGCCAGCGCCTCGGACTTGAGAAGTCTACTCACTACCCTTTGCAAATCGTGGTCAGATAGCCTGGAAGACAGTGAGGAATGCGATCTATGGCTCCGCTCCGAAAGAAGAGGGGACCCTGGTGCCGAGTGAACGGAGCCGATGGAGGGAGACCTAGACCTTTTTCTTAAAGGTTGCTCCGATAGAAGTATCGGAGCCAACTGAGTCTTATCAGCCTCGGTTCCGGCCAGAGCCGAGGTAATAGTATGAGGCTTGGAAACATCGACTCCAGCCAGAGCCGATGTTGAAGCAGTTTTGATACTTCCAGAGGATGGCTCTGAAGCCGGAGCAGACTGTCTGGAAGTCTTAGAAGGCTTCCCCGACACTGACTGGGTCGGGGGGCCTTCAGGCTTTAATAAGCCATGCAAAATCAATTTATTTTTACGTTCCTGCAGGACTCTAGGGCTGAGACCATGACACACAGCACATGAGTCCTGCAGGTGCAAAGGTCCCAGGCAATACACACAAGAAGTGTGACCGTCTGTCAGAGACATTTTCTGACAGCACGAATCACACTTCTTGAAGCCTGAGACCTTTGAATCTTTAGACATTGTAAGATTAGTGTTTAATAAAAAACACACAAACACACAAGCACACCTTAAAACAAAATTATAAAACCAGTCACACAGAAGGACCAGGAAGGGGCCTAAGGCCTAACTTGTAAAAAGGGGAATAGAAGGGTCAATTAAACACTAAGGGGGACCTGATTAACTCTAGGAAACTATTAAAACTAAATTTTATAGTAAAGGGGAGAAAAATAGGTCTAAAAGGATTATTTTAGAAAATAACTCTACTAACCTGTCAGAACCAGTAGAAAAAGCACCTCGTCAGCTAAGCGGCAAACGAGATCTGAGTAGTTACCGCCTAGCATTGTGGGATATAGGGGAGCCTCGAGCCGGTGGAATTAGCTCTCGAGCTTTAGTATTGGCCAAGTTGGAGCCGAGGATCGGCTCCGAACCCATCCAGCAAGAATGAAGGCGAGATAGACAACTTAACATTAGAAGGTTGACCAGAATTACAAGAAAGATGTTTTACACAATTTATCTGTGACTGAAATGGAATTATTCCATGAAATAGTCAACCGTGTTTCAATAAGGGTGATGAAACCAGACAAGGGAGGGGGGCTGGTTATTATGAATCAAGGGAGTTATTTAGACAAAATGCAAACCCACTTGATCACTGATGCTTATGAGGAAATATCTAGAAATGAATTAAACTTTTGTTATAGAAACATAGATATTATACTCAATGATTTATTGTTTAATGAGCAGTTGTCCTTGAATGAACACACTTTTCTAACACAATAACATCCACGTATCCCCACAATCTTTGGCATCCCAAAATACATAAATGTATAGAAGACCCTCCCTTTAGACCAATAGTTAACGCGAAAGCTTCTAAAACTTTTAATTTAGCTAAATTTATTGATCAAAATTTGAAGCATCTTTTGGGACAACGGGCCCATATTCTCAAAGATTCATGGGATTGCCTCAAAAAAGTTAATAATGGTATGTTTAGTGAGAATTTAATAATGGTAACTATGGATATTAAAGATCTATTTACAACTATTCCCCACGACCAGGGCATTGACATGTTTTATGAGCATTTATGTACTTTTTCTTTCGAAAGTCATTCTAGAATACTTATGTATAGGACCTTAATGGAGTTAATTCTACAGAACAATTTTATATTATTTGAGAATCAGTTATTCAAACAAAAGACAGGTGTTGCAATGGGGGCAGCATGTGCCCCCCTGTTTGCTAACATCGTATTGACACAGTGGGAACTGAATACAGTGTTTAAACATGAACTTTTTAAGTACTGCAAATTTTATGGAAGGTTCCTAGATGACGTACTAATTTTCTGGGATGGGTCAGAAGAACAACTTCAGGAATTTTTTGAGTTTATGAATTTTATTACTGGGTTCCTCACATTTACTAAGGAATTTAATTTTGAAACTATTATTTGGATATTACCTTAAAAAAGGACACGGTAAATAAAAAATGCACATCTACTTTATTTAGGAAACCTACTTATTCTAACACCCTGTTGCACTATGACAGTTGTCATCCTGTACATCAGAAAAATTCTCTAGTGAAAGGACAGGGTGTGAGATTATCAAGGATGATATCTGACAATGTGGTTTTCCTACAAGAAGTTGAGAATTTAAGGACAATGTTTATTAGGAGGGGATAGCCTAACACATTTATGGAACCCATTTTTGAAGAGGTTATAAGGAAAAGACAGTCTCCACTTTTGGGTTCCTTATCTAGTAGATTGACGGGGGATATAGTGACTTTGGTTGACTGAAAATCAGGTCACTATCAGTGGCCCATGCACTGAGGCTATGGTATTTACTTTTAATACATTATTTTATAATATTAAGGAAGTCATATACAATAATTGGATAGTATTTGGCACGGATGATAAATGTAAAACTAGGTTGGGGGATAAACCTTGTGTAGTATATAAGAGAGATAGGTGTTTCAAAAATTTACTGGAAGGTAACCACTCTGGCCAGAAAGATGGGCACATGCGTAAATGTGGAAGGTATGCACAGGGTCCCCAAATACTAGAAACCAATATGGTGTATATCAGGGGCTATGGAAAAGTTTTTTTGGCTAAGAAATACAGTTGCCAGACTAAATGCCTTGTTTATATTGCAATTTGCCAAGTGTGTGAATGATTTTATATTGGCAAAACTATTAATATGTTACACAAGCGTATTTATCAGCATATGTACGATATTAGGAGGGCCAATATTAATAATGCTCTGGCGAGACATATTACTGAGCATCCACAGCATTCTTTCAAATTTTCTGTTTTGAAACAAGTATGTCTTGAAGGGACCAGGGGTGGACCTGTTGAGTTATTTCTTGAATACAAGGAATTACTCTGGCAGTTGAGATGCAATGCCACGAATAACTATGGTTTAAATTATATATTGTCCATTCCAAGTTATCTAAATCTCAAGTCTGATTTCCATCTGTAGTTGTACTGATTAACATTGAATTGAATGTATTTTTACTTGTTGTTGTATTGAACAAGAATGGACTGGTTGGATTATTGCAATTTTACATCCACTGTCTTTACCATGACTCATGTAATAATGAGTTTAATTTAATCATGCATTTATTGAAATGTGAATTACTTGGCATACTTTTATAAAAGGTGGTCAGGCTATTATGTATGTTTTATTTAGTAATTAGAGACATATGTTTGGAATAGAAGGCTTGTTTTAAATTGTTAGTGTTTGGTTTTAACCAATTGGGATGCATAGGTTTGACATGTGATAGAGTATTTTTGTATTTAAAGAAAATGTTTAATTAATTCTAATTATTCTGATGAAGTCTTGGGGCGAACGCCTGACGAAAGCGCTCAATTAATAAACAGTTCAGAGGTTTCTACTCAGCTCCGTGGATTTATTTCCTAAATATAAATATATATAAATAAACTGCGAAACACATTTCATTGAACATCAAAAATTTTACTAGAGTAAGTAATCACATGGCCACTACAACACCACAACACACATCGCACTAAATCAAACTCAATGAAGTGCGTCCCCCACAACTACCTAACTCCAACTGCGAGATTGCACTACAGTGGAGAAAAGGGCAAAGTTGTAGTGCTGGCCAATTGCTTCCTTACCCTACGAAGGTTTTTGTCATTCGCGGAAGTGAATTTCACAGTTTTGGTGTTGATGAATACAGGTTAGAGTTAAGTCGATTTTGATTATCTAATACAGACCCATATTATATTCAAACATACTTTTGTATATATACTTGTGTGTGTGTGTGTGTGTGTATATATCTATACACAATGAACAGAGTGGAGGAGAGGTGTTGACTACAACTCTTAGCTGAGATATATAAGTATCCTGTTTTTTTCGATTTATACTGATTATTGTTTCTAGCAATTTATATATAGCACTTTTTATTGCCTGCTGCATAGTTTTTGAGTGTATTTTTATTGCTATTAACTAATCTGCACAGGTAACTGATTTGTTTGCAGTTAAAAAAGCATTCTGTAGAGTCTCATTGCTCCTTAAAAACTTTCATTTTGTGGCTTTCTGTAGTGCTTACTGTCTGTAGGCTAATGCTGTAGTATTGTCCCCATCCTCCATCCCTGTTGGTGTCTTGCTGTTATACTTGGTGGCTTTGCAGTTACCCGCCCATACTGTAAATCTGATCTGGGACACTCCTCCCAGTCTAGTGTCATTAGCTCATTCTACCTAATACAGAGAGAAAATTTGATAAGGCCTTCTGTTTCTTTTTCCCTTCAAAAAAAAAAAATTGCCTGAATCTCCTTGTGTTCTGACTGTGCTTCTCAAACATTTTGGAAATATAGAGTATATTTTAGAGCATTTACTATAACTGTAATTGCCTTAATATTTCTACAACTCAAGTGCTCTAGGTTGCACTGCATCTGAAGTGTTTGTGTGTTTTAGCTGCTTTTTCTGTATATATAGACTTCTCTGTAAATGTAGACTAGCTACTTATTCTGATGTGTTACTGCCTCTTAAATCGTTTTTCAGTTGTGCACTTGCCTTGCTTCATTTAAAAAGTTTTAAATTGCTAATTTAGTAGAGTTGTAATTGCATTTACTGTTTAGGACTACACACTCAAGTGTGTTAGCCTTTTCTGTGTTTATTTACTGCATTATTGCATTGTTTAGCCTGTTTCAACAAAAAAAAATACTATCCTGTTTGCTCGTTTCCCACCTTTTCTAGCCAGTCCATATCACAGGCTTTGCTTGTCTCAGGACTTTATTTTCTGTGCTCAGAGCTATCCAGACCTTGCTGTGGTAGAGGGAAGTCCTACTGCTTACCAGTGGGACTGGTGAGCATTGTACTGCCTATCTAATGCTGGAGGAGTGGTTTCCAGCTCTGAAATTGTAATTTTATTAGCCTTTTTGGGCTGATTTCTATCCCTTTCAACTTTCTGGCTTAAAAACCCATGTGTTTGCACATTTTCACATCGTGCAGCATTGTGAGGCTACAGTTAAACTATTCCAGGTGCCAGAAAGTCTGTTCTACAAATTTTCCCTTAGAACTAGCTGGTTTCTCAGTAGTAGCACTAAACTCTGAACCCCTGTGACTAGCACTTGCTCTAGAACCTGCTGGAAAGCACTAAGAAGCCTGAAACTGATTCATGCACTCAGTTTTCCTTGTCAATAAGGAGAAATTAATCATAGGCACTAAACAGCCTATAATTGCAAAGTACCTTGCAAAGGTAAGGGAAAACAGCTCTTAAACTTTACAAAAAAGCACCTAAACAGGCATGTCCAAGGGTCAGCTTCCGGTGATTTCTCCTGTCCACCTGATGAATCTGGGCATACTGGGGCAGTGCGGCAACTGCCTCATGTACACAGACAATCCTCTCCTCCTACCACCCAACACTACAACCTGCGGGAGATGCACTTACATAGCCAAACTGGAAGCAAAGCTCTCTCCGGCCAAGATTGTGCTAGACAGTCAAGAGGAGAAGGTTAACACCTGCATTACACCTCAAGCAACTCATAGCCCATCAACACCCACACATAGCAACAATAAACCCACATATGCAGAGGCCCTTAACATTAACCTGCCCAAGCAACAAGGACCTCCGAAGCCGAAATGCAAACAGACACCAGTCACAACCAAAGTGGCACATAGCTCACAACACCAGTGTGACACCCAACAACAGCCCCTAAGGCAAGACAATGTACCCAACACTTTAGTCATAGGTGACTCTATAGTCAGGCACACTGATGTTCCACTCACCAGGCTGAACAAGGAGAAAATTACAGTCAGCTGCCTGTCTAGTGCCAGGAAGTGCCACATAACGCATGCACTCAAGTCACTAAACAACAAGTACAAATATGACTCTGTCATTGTCCATGCTGGAGTGAATGACTTGAGACATACCTCCCTGGACTACATGAAAACAGACATGGAAGAGCTCTTGGATCATGTGACCCAAGCAGGTATGACCCTAGCCCTGAGTAGCATCCTGCCTTCGCCCATTCTGATACCACAGTATAAGGACAAAATGATTGACTTCAACAATTGGCTAAGCTTCTGGTGTCATTCAAAGGAGATCCAGTATTTGTCTGCCTGGGAAGACATGATCGACAAACCACGATGCTTTGCCAGAGACGGTCTGCATCTGTCACCCCTGGGATTCAGGTTACTGGCTAAAGCTCTTGCCACCCCTACAGTGCCTTTTTTAGGCAAGGTTCAAAGGATAAAACCACCACCATAACAGATGCAAGCATGCAAAATCTGAAGGCAATGTTACTCAATGCTAGAAGTCTAAACCTCAAAATGCACTCTCTTGAGGCACTCCTAAAAATGGAGAACATCAATATCTGTGCTTAACTGATACCTGGTTCAAGGCTCCAGAGAGCACCCCTGCAATGCCAGGCTACAATTCTTACCACACTTTTCGGCCACAATACCAAGACCGAAACACTAAAGGTGGAGGAGTGTCCATATTCACCAAGGATATTCACACCTCCAGGCTAGTTGCCCAACACAATGCATCTGAAATTCTCCAGGTGCAACTAACACTAGGTAAGACTGCAATCCAAATTGTAGCTTGCTACAGATCCCCCACCATGCCCCAAGATTCTCACTACACCTTTCTAAACATACTGGAAAATATTAAGATACAACCAAACACCCTAATACTGGGTGATTTCAACTACACTGCCATTAATTGGGAAAATTACTCGGGTACCAACTCCTTTTCCCAAAGATTCTTGGAATTCATAAATTCCAACACCCTGGATAAACTAATCCATTGTCCCACCAGGGGCTCCAATATCCTAGACCTGGTCATTACCAACATGGGAGATAGATGCTCCACACCAGTGGTCATCCCATCCTTGGTCAGGTCTGACCATAAGCAAATCACCTTTGACATCCACATCCCACCCCCACCCCCAGTAAGGAAACCTCCTTAAAAAACTTCTCCAAAGCCAACTTCATGCTACTGAAGTCAGAAGTGACAAACTTCACAACACCCACGCAGACAGGATCTGGAAGTTTGACTGCAGAATCCTACACTAAGGCACTGTACGAGCACATCCACTCGTGCATGAATCATGCCATCCCAAATAGAACCAAGATGCTCTTCTCCAAAAAAAGGAAGCCAATCTGGTGGTCCCCTGCTATAAACAAACTATACAACAGAAGGAAGAAACTGTTGCAGAAAAGTGGAAAATCCCAGGATGCAAAAAACTCCCTCACCAGCCTCAGTAAGAAGCTGAGATCCCTCATAAAATCCTAAAAAGCTAGTTATGAAAATAAAATTGCCAAAGATTCCAAAGACAACCACAAGGCATTCTATAGTTATGTCAAGAGTCTAAATGGCAATGCTCAGATCTGCTCTGAGCTACAACATAATGGCATTAAATATACTGATCCCAAGGATATTGCCAATATTCTGGCAGGTCAATTTAGTGCCAACTTCACCCCCCTCTCTCCCCCTAAAGGGCCCGTCTCAATACCAAAAGATTGCCAAATTCCGATAATCATGGCCACACAGGTAGAAACCGTACTTTCCAAAGCTAAGAATACAGCATCCATGGGACCAGATGACATCCCAGGCTGTGTACTACATGAACTACAAAATGAACTGGCATCTCACCTAAGTGTCATGTTTAATCATAGCCTCACCTCAGGCTTCGTGCCCACTGAGTGGCGCACAGCTACAGTTATCCCACTCCACAAGGGAGGATCCACCTTGGATCCTGGGAACTACCGTTCCATCAGTCTGACAAGCCTGATCTGCAAGGGCATAGAACACATTATCATGGAACTTATAAACAAAGACATTGGCAACCTTCAAATACTGGATCCCACCTAGTTTGGGTTTGTGAAGGGACGATCTTGTCTCCTGAATCTGATTGACTTCTTTGAATCAGTCTCCAGAGCTGTGGACGAGGGTAAGGCAGTCCACACAGCCTATCTGGACCTCGCCAAGGCCTTCAACACCATCCCCCACTCTGGAATCATAGATAAACTTACTAAGCTGGGCATAAATCCCTACGTCACTCGATGGGTTGCCAAATGGCTTACTGACAGAACCCAGACTGTAAAAGTAGCCGACTCCAAATCCAGCTCCAGACAAGTGACAAGTGGAGTACCTCAGGGTTCAGTCCTGGGACCACTCTTGTTTGGCATCAACTTCTCTGAAGTACAGGCCAACACTAAGGGACTCTGGCTAACAAAGTTTGCAGATGACTGCAAACTGGGAGCCATTACTGAATCTCCAAATGATGTGGATATTCTACAAAAGGGCCTTACAGAAACAGATGCCTGGTGCCAGAGCCATGGGCTCAAGCTTAATGCTAAGAAATGTATAGTTATCCTCTTTGGAAAAAAACATGTATCCATGAATTACCACATAGGTGGCAGGACACTAAACATCGAAAGTGTGATGAGAGACTTAGGGACAGAGGTGGACAGTGGTCTCACTTTCGATAACCACATCGCCACAACAGTCTGGAGATCCTTCTATGTGGTACACCTCATCCCTAAGGGTTTTTCATCCAGAAAAAAGGAGGTCATTGTCCCACTGTACTCATCCCTCATTAGACCCATTATAGAGTATAATGCCCCGTTTGGGTATGTACCTCACAAGACATCTGCAACAGCTGTAAAAGCCACAGAAATACCTCACTAAAAGAATCACAGGCCTAAAGCAGATGCCATATGCTGACCGTCTAAAAAAAACTCCAGCTATACTCTGTGGCATATTGTCTACTCAGAGGCAATCTCTGCTCAACATACAAGGCCATGTCAAACCCTGAGCTGTTGGACATGCTCCACTTAAAGAAATCCCAATCCCTCAGAGCCACACGCTCCAGGGATCTAAACCTTGTCATCACAATAAACAAAACATGCTAGAGGGATAGGTTGCTGACCCAGAGACACCCCATACTCTGGAATAGACTGCCCATACATGTCAAGCAGAGCGCCTCCTTGGCCCTCTTTAAAAGGAACCTCGATGATTGGATGGGAGATAGGAAATTCACCCCGGGGATCATGTCAGTCGCCCTGCTAGACAGGGATCCAGAGAAGTAAATATTGTGGGAAGAAATATCCAGGGAACTGTTATGGCTAGGCTTGCATAGGCCCTAGGGCCGATAGCCTAGTACCAACCTATGAACCTATATATATATTTATATATATATATATACACACACACACACACATACATTTATAAAGATATAAACACACACATATATATTATATATAATCTTATATTATACACACACATATATAAATATATATATATATATATATATATATATATATATATATATATATATATATATATATATATATATATGGGTCTGCCTGTTAAGATCAAAAACCCACTACACCGCACTTTGAAAAACCGGGATGACTTTGCCGAACACTTACTTTCATGAACTCTCAGATCACTGGAATTTTACACTGGGAAAGGAACCAGTTGGCCACCATAGCCAAATAAAGAAACCGAAGCAAATCAAACTAAATATACCAACTCCAAGATCCCACTACAGTGGGGAAAAGGTAAAAGTTTACCATGGTGGCCAAGTTGTTTCTTTCCAGGAACAAGAATAGCCAACACCCTTTCTTCATGAAAATCAATGTAGTAAAGGGGCAATTCATCTGGTTATCAAGACTTATCAGTGAAGACAATGTTTTGTTAGTAAAAGTCTATTTTAGAGGAACTGTTTTTGCAGAGAAATCACCCTGAACCATTAGTTAACAAATGTTTGATAGAGATTACGGAAGCTAGATACATCAAATATTTACTTATTCTTAAATATGGCTTTATCAACAATAAGATAGTTTCAACCCAGGACATGAGATTGAGTTCTCTTCTACCGATCTACCAGGTAATGTACAGTTTAAAAAGGATCCTCAATAAAAACTGGTGTATTATCCAGGGCAATAAGGATCTTTCTGATGTGTTAGAAAATAGACCATTTTTAGTTATAAAAAGTTCAAGTTCTTTTTTGAACATAAGAAAAATTTTAAAGGTATACATTCTAGAAATTTTGGGATGTACAAGAGTGAAAATTGTTCTGTATGTAAACACATTTATGTTTGTAATTTACTTTTAGACATGATGGGCTTGTGGTTAGATTTAGGGGTTATTATAACTGTAATACCACAAATGTAGTCTATCTTAGTTTTTGTGAGTCTTGCTGTTCTTTTTATGTAGGCAAGACCACTACGAAGTTGTCAGAGTATATCACAGAGGATTGTCTTGCCATTAAAAACAAAGACTTAAAAAATGCAGTGAGAAAACTTAGCATTAACTGTGCTAACTTCACAGGTTTTAAATTTATTGTTTTAGAATGTATTATAGATTTTTTGGCAGACACCAATGAACTTTTAGAACTTAGGTGGCGATTGTTTTTAAATGCTGACATACTTCCAGATTTTAATGAAAACCTTAGCATTAAATGTGCGATGAAATATCTCAGCTAGGAAGTAACATCATTGCTTTTTACTGATTGATTGGTTTATATGTATTTAAATAAGTTTGTATCAGTATAGTGTTTTATGTTGTTATGATGAAGTTCTGGAAAACTGAGTCTGAAAGAAAGTGCTAAGAGTATAGTTTAGGATTGTTTCTTTCACCATAGTTTGGGAATTTGTTTAGTGTGTAATATATATATATGTTTTCAGTTTTGGGATCAAGAAAGAATAAATAGCAAAATCTATACCCATTTTCCTTTGCTATACATTTCACCATTAAAAAGCTGCATAATCCAATGTCCAAAAGATGAGGTATTTATGCTAAGTTCTTTAATTCTGGGGCATCCTATTTCACGAGTTACAGAACACACTCATCATATATACAGTTTCCTAGAATGTAGAAAATCTAGACAACTAACTTCTTCCTCTCAGCCATGATCTGCCATGAAAGCATCACAAGCTGGGACTACTGAGGGCCCTAGGACAGTGGCATATCTTTTTTCTCTTAATGGGCTTTGATGGAGTACAGGGAAGAGAAAAGGTAGCCTGTGTCTACCAAGTTTTCCCTACTAATTTGCATGCATCTGCCTAGCTACCAATCTAACCTCAAGAAAACCCTAAATATTCTCAGGCACAAAATGCTAAACCCTTTGACATGTGCCTAATCAGGCATATCCAACAACCAAAACATCCACAGAAGGTCCTCACTAAAGGAATACAGGGCGTAAGTAATATATCCTATGCAGACTGCATCAAGGCCCTATCCCTGTATTCTGTCTCCTACAGGCTTTTGAGAGGAGATCTATGCCTGGCATACAGGGCATTGTCAGACTCCACTATGATGGACCTCCTGCATATCCACAAAACAAACAGTACCAGAATTACCCATTCTAAAGACTTAAACCTTGCCTGTGATATAAATAGGACCTAATGGAGAGATAGGTATGTATCCCAGAGACTACCCCGTCTATGGAACAGGCTCCCCATCCATGTGAAGCAGAGTTACTCCCTAACCCAATTCAAGTGCAACTTGGACAATTGGATGGGAAAACGGAAATTCATCCCTGGTTTAGCACCTATGTCTCTAATGCCAACAGGCAACCTGTAAATGGTTCACATCCCAGGCCCATGCTTACACTTATCAAGGGTATCAGAACTGGTCAGAGATTTGGGACGCATGGCTAGGCTTAAAAAGGCCCTTGTGCTCAATCTATGGAGTGTACACTTCCTCCAGAAAATAAAGGATCTTGCATCTTAAACCACTTCTGAAGGGCTTTAATGGCCTACTGGGTCTCTTGTGCAAAGGAAACCCTTTTAAGAATACCAATAATACTTTGTTTGAGCTCAGCATCAATTATGAATGAAACCAGTGTGCTCTACTTAGGCAGATGTCTACCTAGATTACCTTGTCTAGTGCATTTGTGGCATGAAGAGTGCAATGATAATGTGAAAGTACACCTTATGAACCAAATAGAGCAGACTTATCTTGGGACTCCAGTGGAGATCTTGTACAGATCCTGAGAAAGCAAACATAACTGGGAATAGGCTGCTGCCATGGACATGAACTTTCCCACTATCAGCTTGGTGGATATGGCCATCCTGGTGCAATGGAGAAACTGCCTCATTTACTGACAACCAGCTAATTCTCAAACTGATATGGTACGTGAGAGATGTGTTTCACCTCCCTAAACCTGAAAGACCTCCTAGATGAAGGACACATAACAAACACCCTCAGCAATCCCGAACACACTCCTTCAAAATAACACCACATCAACACATACAGCCACATCTCATGCAGCCTCTATTTCTAAGCTGATAAGGCAAGCCACCACAGAATCCAGCATTCTAGTCATTGGAGGCTCCATTGTGAGACACACTGATGTTGCTCTCATCAGGCTGAGTAAGGAGAAAGCCACGGTCAGTTGCTTATCAGGGGGCCAGGATCCACCGAATTACAGATGCACTCAGGTCATTGGACAACAAGTACCAGTATGACTCAGTCATAGTCCATGTGGGTGTAAATGACCTGAGAAGTACCTCCGTAGACTATATGAAGAGAGACATCATGGAGCTCTTGGAATATGTGTCCCAGGCTGGTATGAGCCTAGTATTGAGCAGCATTTTACCTTCTACAAGGATTATGCCACAAAAATTGGCTGCGTTTCTGGTGTCATTCTAAGGGGGTATAATGTTTGTCAGCATGGAAGGAGATAGTCAACAGACCACACTGCTTTGCCAGGGATGGTCTGCACCTCTCACATCTAGGTTTTCAAATATTATCTAAAACATTGTCCTCCTCCATAGTGCCTTTTTTAGGCAATGCCAAACTGAAAGTACTTCCAATACAGCAAATCAAAACCATGAAAATCTAAAGGCATTACTGCTCAATGCTAGGAGTCTATACAAAAATTCCACTCCTTAGAAGCTCTCTCCAACCTAGCATTATGGACAGTTGGACTACCTTTGTTTCTCCTGCCAACCTTGTTGACTTGGGTCACCTGAGGCAGTGTAGCAATTGCCTCATATACAATGACAACCCTCTACTAATAACCCACTCTAGTACAAAGTGTGAGAGATGTATCTACATCAAGAATCTTGAATCCCTGCCCTCTTGCACTCGAAACAGTAACACTGAAGAGACCGTCAACCCACGCACCACTACTCATGCACATAATACCACTATTTATACACAAAGTATGCAACAAACACAAAAATCAACATGTGGAGGTTCTCTCAAAAAACGTACCAAAATACTAGAGACCTCCAAAACACAAGACTGCTACAACTAACACAGTTCCCACAGCACCCATGACACACAATAACATCAGTGCCTCACCTACAAAGCCTATGTAACACTCAAAAAGCAAGAAGTTGTGTACTCACCATAACATTCGATGTATGTAGTCCATCTCGCCTCACATTCTTACACGTGGGTTCGGAACCGAACGTCAGCTCCAACTCGGCATACTTTAGCTCGAAGTCTTTCAATTGGCTGGGCTAAGATGGTATCCCATGCTGCACTGCTCTCTATCCCCAGATCTAGTTTGCTGCGAGCACCAGCACTCACTCTCCATGCATAACACCACCTAAGGAAGGAAGAACAAACCAAGAATGAAGGGAAGTCTGAAACTAGGCCTAACCTCCAGATCCTCCAGGATGGGGGAAGATGGGGGGGGGTAAGAAAGAATGTGAGGCAAGATGGACTACATACATCGAACGTTATGGTGAGTACATAACTTCTTGATGTTAAGTAGTCCAATCCCGCCTATATTCTTACCCGTGGGACAGCGCCCCCAGCATCTAAATCCTGGGAGGCTCAGTGGAAAATACTCCGGAGCACTGTGGAACCAAAGGAAGACCTGCCTCTAGATACCACATCTAACTATGAGTTAGTAATTAAACAACTAATTATGAGTAACAAAGGTGTGAGGAGATGCCCAAGTAGCCACAGCACAAATATCATCCATAGACAATCTGGCCTGAAAAGCTGTAGACGTAGATACAGACCGGGTAGAGTGAGCCTTCACTCGGAATGGTAAATCTCTTCCCCCTGAAGTATAAATGAAAGAAATTCAACTGGAAATCCACTTGGACAACGTGATTTTGGAAACAGGAGACGCAATTCTGTTTTCCGAAAATGAAACAAATAACTGATCAGATTTTCTGAGGTCCTTTGTTCTGTGCAAATAAAATCGTAATTGTCTGTGCACATCCAACTGATGAAATTTGAATTCTGCCTTGTTTGAGAACTGAGGAAAAAACACTGGTAATTCAATAGATTGGTTAACGTTACTAACTCACGCTACTTTGGGAAGAAAGGAAGGATTCGATCTGAGAGAAACCCTGTCCTTATGAAAAATCAAATAAGGTGGTTTAATTGATAAAGCTTGAAGCTCTGAAACACGTCTGGCTGACGTGATGGCTACCAAAAAGACAGTCTTCCAAGTTAAGAATTTTAAATCACAAGTGGCTGCAGGCTCAAAGGGGGGTGAAGTAAGACCCTGTAGAACAAAGTTTAAGTCCCAAGGCATAACAGGTTCAGAGACAGGAGGATGAAGCAACAAAGTGCCTTTCAGGAAAGCCTTACAGAGTCTATGTGCCATTAGACTAGGATCGTCTGCGATGTGATAGGTAGAAATTGCCGCCAACTGAACTTTAATGGTTGCAGCAGCTGATCCCTGGTTGAAAAGCATAGAAAGGAACTCCAATACTGAAGAGATTGGAGATGTGTAAGGGTCAATCTGTTTGGCATGTGCCCAGATGGAAAATCTCTACCATTTGCTGTAATAAATCTTCCTGGTTGAAGGCTTATGAGATAGAATATGGACCACATCCGGCGAAAAATGGGGAAGCCTAACTAATGACGGAAGTGGAGTAGCCAAGCTGTCAACCAGAGGGTCTGAAGAAAGGGATGGAGCTGCCCTGACATGTGAGTCAGTAAGTCTGGCTGTGGGTCCAGAATCCAAGGAGTGTCCATGAGATAGGGATGGACAAAAGGGAACCAAATTTGACGAGGCCAGTGTGAAGCAATCAGCATCATTTTGCTTCCCAAGGATTGCGCTTTCTGAATAACCTTTGACAGCAAAGGAACCGGAGGGAAGGCATATAGTAGACTGGAGGGCCAATCATGGACTAGAGCTTTCCTGGATGACTCCCCCTGAGGGGGGATAAGGGTGAAGTAACTGCTGCATTTGGCATTGAGAGGGCTGGCAAAAAGGTCGCAGCAAGGCTGACCCCACCTGCGGAAAATCTGCTCCGCAACTTGACAATTCAGGGACCACTCATGAGGCATCAGAATAGCTCTCCTTAGCCTGTCTGCGATCACACTGGACTTCCCCGGAATGTGCGTTGCTACCAGAAAACGTTGGGAAGACACTGCCCACTGCCACACTCGCATGGCCTCTCTGCAAAGGGGATATGACTTGGTTCCTCCCTGTTTGTTCAGATACCATACCACCGACATATTGTCTGAGTGGATTGCAATAGTCCCAAGAGGAAGAAAACTCTGAAGTGCTTGCAATGCTAGTAGCACTGCTCTCATCTCCAGAACATTGATATGCAGATGCATCTCGTGCTCTTGCCATGTGCCTTGGTCTGTCCTGCCTAGACTATGTCACCCCCACCCCATCTGGGAGGCATCCGTGGCCACCGTGGCAACCGGAGGAAAAGGAATGAAGGGTTTTCACGCATTGAGGTTGTCGGTGTGGAGCCACCAACTGAGATCCTGTCTGCACCTGTCTGTGAGTAGAATAGGGTGAGAAAGTGGAAGACGTTGAAGAGACCACTGGGCGAAGAGTAGCCATTGAAGGAGCCTCATATGTAACCTTGCCAGGGGAACTAACATAATCGTAGCAGCCATCATCCCCAACAATTGGAGGACCAATCTTGCCTTCACTCTTCTCAGAGGGAGCAAGGCGTAAATCTGTTGTTGTAAGACTCTGATTCTTTCCTATGGTAGAAATGCCTGCATGAGCACGGTGTCTAATTTGGCACCTATAAAGGTGCCACGCTGCGAGGGAAACAAGGCAGATTTTTCCCAATTCAAGGTGATGCCCAACTGTTGACATAGGTTGATAGTAGTGTCTCTAGTCTGAAGCAGTAGATGCCAGGTGGTGGCAGTAAGGAGCCAGTCGTCCAGGTATGGAAACACTTGGAATCCCTGACGTTTCAAGTGAGCAGTCACCACTGCCATGCATTTGGCAAACACCCTGGGGGCTGTGTTGAGACCAAAGGGCAGGGTTCAAAACTGAAAGTGACTGGCTCCCAGCCGGAAGCATAGGTGACTTTTGGATGCCCTGTCCATCTTTATGTGGTAGTAAGTATCCTTGAGGTCGATGGAGCACATTCACACTTCTTTTCCCAACAATGGGACCATTCGGAACTTGGACTTCTGCATATGGGTGTTCAATCAGCTGAGATCCAAAATGGGTCTCAGGTCCACTGTCCTTTTCGGCACCAAAAAGAATCTAGAGTAAGTCCCTAATCCGATCTGGTCTGAGGGGACATGTTGGATGAGTCCTTTTTCTAGCAGCTTTGAAACCTCTGAAGCTGCAGAATCCCTTTGACTGGGTGGAACATCCGGGATTTTCTTGATTAGAGGGGGAGTTGACAAGAAGGGAATGATATATCCTGCAGAAATTATTTGTAGAACCCACTGGTCCTGGGTGATACCTTGCCAGGCCTCCATGTATAGTGAGATGCAACCCCCGACTGGCTCCAGAAACGCACAGTTGGGCCTCCCATCAGGAGCAGTGGTAGGGAGAACCACAAAAGGAATCGTGGTCTCCCAAGTTACGAGGGCCTCCTCTGCCCCTAGGGTGGCATCTACCTGAATAACCACCCCCTCCCCTGCCTCTGGAGGGGGACTCACCTTGTGCATTGGGAAAAAAACTCTGTGATTTCTTGAATCACATCTTCCTACCCCTTTGGGATAAGGCCTAGAGGGAAGGGAAAAATGGACTCCTACGGCAGACACGAGTTTTTCCCTCTTGCTTGCACCTAGTGAGAGTGTCTTTCACCTTGGTTCCGAACAAAGAGGAACCATCAAATGGGGCGTCAGTGAATGTAGACTTGAAGGCCTCCGCGAAATGACAAAGGCGCATCCAGGCATGTCTTCTCAGAGCAATTCCTGAACTTGCTGCCCTACTCGCTCCCTCGGCTGAGTGAGAGATCAGCCTCATGGAGGAGTTTGCAATAGAATTGAGAGTAGACATCTGAGCGTTGACTTTCTGAGCCACCGCCTCAGAAACGTTACCCGTTAGAGTATCTCCAAGCTCCTTTAGGAGATCTCTCTGGAGCCATGTAAAGTGTGATAAGTAATTCAGTGACCGCAAAGTAAAGGCCGCTGAAGAAAACGTACACTTCCCGTACCGGTCCATAGTCCTAGACTCCTTGTTAGGGGGATGGATGGTGGAAAAAGTCTCAGCCATTTCCTTCTTGGTGGCCGCTGCCACCACATAGCATCTACAGGGACTCCCTTGGATAGAAATTCCTTATCAGAAGGGGCAGACAAAAATTTATTGGGTCTCCTGGGGACTGGTTCCACAGAGTCAGGGGTTTTCCACACCCTTCGACAAACCAGATCCAGAAGCTCGTCGAAGGGTGGAGACACCCAGGAGGTGGAGGGCTGAGCACCAAAGGCCTTCAGGAAAACTGTCTCCTCTTCTGAGGGGGCTTTGGATGGCCAGTCACCTCTTTGCTTCAAAATCTTTAGGATGTCAGAGAAAGAAACATCCTCAGAGGATGACTTAGACCCCTCCGATTCCTCGAGGTCGGTGTCTGACGTGAGAGACTCATCTTGGGAATCTACGTGCTTCCTCTTGCATGTTCTCTTTCTGGGTGGCTCCTCAGGCAAAAACTCTGAGGGACCCTCAGAAATACTGGGACCACTCGTGGGGGTACCCTGAGGCCTTGGGGATCCGCTATCAAGAGATGGAGGGCGATCAGAGACCTGCACCGGTGCTGTAGGGGACAGAGTGACCAAACCGTATGATGCCACTGACGACCTGGCCAGCTCGCTCCGCATGGCCTCGAAAGCTGGTCCACCCAGGTCCGAAGATCGACCAGCCATGGAAGACCTCGGATCAGAAGGGACCAGGTCCAAAGCCGAGACAGGAGTCAGGCTTCCCCGCGCCGAAGCACCGAGAGGGAGACTAGGAGCCGAGAGGTGTCCCGAAGCCTCTCCCTCGGGTCCGACCGAGGAATCCTGAGTCTTGAACCCCGTGGATGGCACCAACGGGGTCGGAGCTGATGTCGGAACCGATAAGCCAGGAAGGGCTGTCGGAACCAACCTAGGGACATCAAATGCAGCTGGGCACTCTGGCTCCGAAAGCTGAGATGCGCTTGGAGGAGGAAGTATCGATGTAGGTAGAGGGATCGGCTCCAGAGCCAAAAACAATTTAGCCAGTACCAGTGACTGAAAAAGTCTCTGCACCACTCTATCGACATCCACATCCGATAAGGTCCTGGAGGATATGGAGGATAGGGAAGGAGATCGAGACCTCCTCTCTGAAGGAGACCTGTGAGGAGGAGATACTGGCCTAATGCTAGGCGACCAGCTCCGAACAGGCTCCGAGAAAATAGAAGCCAAAGCAGGTTCCATAGACACTGACACTTCCTGCGGCCCCAAGGACAATGGAGCCGAGGATGTCATTGAAGATTTAGCTGTTTTCTCCGGCGGCTCCGAGGATATGATGGAGCCGGGGATCGCTTTTTAGCCTTGGAAGATTTAGCTTTTGATGGAGAAGACTTAAAGCTGGAAGCACTCTCCAAACCCTCCTCGAAGGAGGGTTTCAGAAGTCCCGTCAAAATCAATTTGTTCTTCCTTTCCTGAAGAACACGCGGGCTAAAGGCATGACAAAAACAACACGATTCCTGGAGGTGAATCGCTCCCAGACAGTACACACAAACAGAGTGTCCATCAGTGATGGACATCTTATAACTACACCGTGCACTTCTTAAAGCCCGAGGGCTTATGCTCCTTAGTATCTTTAGACATAGTCACCACAAAAATGAGTAACTAACCCAACAACCAGACCAATGGTCAATCAACCACAAGAGCGGGAACAGAACAGACAGACAGTACACCACAAAGACCTCTAACGAAAATGGTCCTAGAGCACAAGTACAAGAGGGAGGACTAATTCCTCTAATTTAAACGGTTTTAGCCCAAGGGAAATAAAGTTAGCACACATGGTAAGCAAGGGGACAGACTAGGTCCTCTAAATGAAACGGGCCTAGCCTGTTGGAAACAGCTAGTGGGATACCACAAGAACATGCTAAAATAGAAAAAAAACAACTTTTCCACACACACAGTTCAAGATACACACACAAACAGCTATGAAAATAGCTGTTTTTTTTGCAAAAAACTTCTCTACTATAAAGAAGAAAAGAGTACTTAGCCAGAGCCAACAGCGAGACCACGTCCGAGCTACACGAACGGCAAACGAGCTCTGGAGATAGAGAGCAGTACAGCATGGGATACCATCTTAGCCCGGCCAATTGAAAGACTTTGAGCTAAAGTATGGCCGAGTCGGGGCCGACATTCGGCTCCGAACCCACGGGTAAGAATGTAGGTGAGATTGGACTACATAACATCAAATTTTCTTGTCATTAGAGACTCCACAATGAGCCACATGGATGTTCCATTCACCAGGTTGGACAAGGAGAATGTCACAGTCAGCTGCCTGTCCGCTGCCACGATTCGTCAGATCACACATGCATTCAAGTCATTCAGCAACTCTGTCATCGTTCATGTTGGGGTGAACAATCTGAGACGTACCTCAGTGGACTATTTGAAGAGAGACATAACTGAGCTCTCTGAGTATGTTTGCTAGGCAGGTATGTCCCTAGCCTTGAGCAGTATACTACCCTCACCTAGAATGATGCCACAATGTAAGCAAAAAATGATTGACTTCAATAATCGGCTTAATTTTTGGTGTAATTCAAAGGGGATCCAGTTTCTGTCAGCCTGGGAAGTCATGGTCGACAGCCCTCACTGCTTTGCCACAGACTGTTTGCACCTGGCACTACTAGGCTTTTGGCTGCAGTAAAGGCTCTTGCCTCCCACACAGTGCCTTTTTTTAGGCAAGGTCTGAAAAACAAACTTAATTACGTGAAATTTACCAATCATAGCATAATAAGGGTCATGCTGCTAAATGCTAGAAGCCTAAACCAAAAAACTAGACTCTGGAACCACTTCTACCACTGGAAGATTTAAATGTCTGTGCAGTCACAGAAACCTGGCTCACGGCCTCAGACAGTACCCTAGCCTTGCTCACCAAGGCAAACTATACCCTCCAAGGGGAAGGTATGAATGCATTCCAAGCCCCACCCACAGCTGGAAGTGGTAACTACACTGAAGCTTGCACTAAAGCTCTGTACAATCACTTGCAAAAGTGTATAGCCTCAGCTGTACCAGAAAGAATCAAAGCTAGAGCCACAAGTAAAAACAAACCATCATGGTGGACATCCAGCATCAACAAACTTTACAACACATGCAAAAATTTGCTGTCCAAGAAAACAAAGGTGAGGCACCAACTATAGAAAAGCACCCTCTTTAGCCTCAGCAGGCAAATAAGAAAACAAGACCACATGTCGAATCCTCTAAGGGCATCTTTGACAAAAACTTAGAAAGTACAGCCAAGGATAACCATAAGGCCTTTTACAGCTATGTACGTAGCCTAAAAGGTGGGACCCAAGCATGTGGTGAGCTAGTGACTAACGGTATCACACACAGAAATAGCAAACCTGCTAGTGGATAGGTTTAGCAAAAATTTCACTCCCTTATCATCTCCAAGCTTATAATAAACCTCACCCCAAACTCCCCCCACCACCACCCTATATATCTGAAGAGCAGGTCATTAAAGCTTTGTCCAAGGCAAAAAAACACAGCCTTTATGGGACCAGATGGCATCCCAAGCTAAAACATGAACGAGCATCACCATTAAGTACCCTTTTCAATCCCAGCCAAAATACAGGTTTTGTTCCTGTGGAATGGATAACAGCAACAGTTACTCCCCCCAGAAAGGAGGCCTAGCAACAGACCCAGGTAATTACAGTCCTATAAGTCTGACCAGCCTCATCTGTAAGGCCATGGGATGTATCATTATGGAACTCATAAATGAAGTCATAGGTGACCTCCAAACCCTGGATCCAACCCAATTCGGCTTTATCAAGGTCAGATCCTGCCTGCTAAATCTGGTGGATTTCTTCGAAAATGTGAACAGGGTCACTGACGAGGGCAAATCTATGCACACAGCATACCTCTACTTGGCAAAGGTTTCTGACACAATCACACACTCACACATTACCAATAAACTTGGCAAAATTAATGTAAACCTCTTTGTTGTAAGATGAGTTGCCAACTGGGTCACAAACCAGACACACACTATCAAAGTGGGTGACTTCACATCAACCAGCAGACCTGTCATCAGTGGGGTGCCACAAGGGTCAGTGCTGGGCCCCCTAATGTTTGGTATATATTTATTATTTATTTATTTTACATTTGTTGACCGGGCTAGTCTGACTGGATATATGTCCATTTTCAGTAGAGGCCCGGGGAGAAAAGCTCCAACCATCAGCAGTGACAATAAAATACAATATATAGTAATAGTCAAGTGGATTACAGTACATTAGCTACATAGTACTTCTATATACTTCTATATATTCATATACTTCTCAGAAGCTCAGGCCCAAACTACGCAGTTCAGGCTGACCAAGTTTGCAGACGACTGCAAACTAGGTGCAATTACTGAATCACCAAATAATGTCAGTATACTCCAGGAGGGTCTTACGCAGACTAACCACTAGTGTCTATCAAATCAACAACAATACCTTAAGTACCTATGAAGTAGTAATGGATCTGGGATCACCAGTTGACTGCAACCTTAATTTTGACCACCATGTGTCTACTGTAGTAAGGAAGGTTTTCTACATAGTACACTTGAATAGTAAAGACATCGCCTCAAGAGCAAAGGAGGTTATAACCCCTCTATACTTGGCACTAATCAGGCCAATAACTGAATATAATGCTCAGTGTGGCATGTACCGTACAAAGCAACTGCAGCAATTGGAGAGACCTCAGAGGTTTCTAACAAAGAAAATTAAGGGACACCAGTTTGTGCCTTACACAGACCAACTAAAGTCCCTGCCACTATACTCTGTATCATATAGACTTCTTAGGGGATACTTATGCCTGGCTTGCAGAGCAATCTCAGACCCAAACCTAATGAACTTGCTGCACATCTGTAAATCAAATGGGACTAGAGTTACCTGTTCCAGCGACCTAAATATGGCCTGTAACTTAAACAGGACATGATGGAGGGGCTGATTTGTTTCCCAGAGACTGCCACATATTTGGAAAAGGCTACCAATTCATGTGAAGCAGAACACCTGCATGACACTGTTCAACAGGAACCTGGATGAGTGGACAGGGCACCGTAAATTTTTATTAGGGATAGCACCCACAACCTCTCCTGAACATGGACAGTCATTACTAAATGCAATCCTGGGTATTGACTAACATATCTATGGTATTACATTGGGATGAAATGGCTAGGCTTGAAATGACCTCTGGGTTGACAGCCTAGTAACATCCTATGATCATATGATCCTGACATCTGTACAGTCACCAAGACATGGGATCCTGACATCTGTACAGTCACCAAGACATGGTTTAAAGCCATGGAGAGCACACCGACAGTACAAGGTTATAATGCTTTCCAAACATTTAGACCAGCTACTACAGAGTCAAGGAATAAGGATGGAGGCGTCTTGACTTACTTAAAAAATAAATATACCTCAAGGCTGGTCAAACAGGACAATGCACTTGAGCTTCTCCATGTTTAAATCACCACAGGCAAAATCTAGTATCACTTTCTTGCAAGCTATTGGTCCCTGTCTATGACCCAGGATACCCATACCATGTATTTAAGCTTACTGGAAACACTCACCATCCAACCCAATACCATACTCATGAACAACATTAATTACTCCACTATTAACTGGGAATCATATAAGACCCCAAACATAAAGGCACAGGGATTCCTGGATTTTGTAAACACAAACTCCCTGGACTAGATTGTCAATACACCAACAAGAGGTGCAACCATACTGGATCTTATCCTCAGCAATATGGGAGAGTTCTGCACAAACCCCTAGTGTAATGTCTTCTCTGGTAAGGTCAGACAACCAAATGGACTCCTTTGAAGTAAAAATAAAATCTGGAACCCCAGCTAATCCTGGAATATTGAAGAACTATACTAAGGCTAACTTCCTACTATTAAGTGATAACCTGGCAACATTAAAAGCCCCCCATAAACCCTGAGAACACTGCTGCCTACACAGAATTGTTCACAGAAACACTATACAAGCATGTTAATAGCTGTAAAGAGGCAGTTGCACCTACCAAGAAGAAGTACAAAACTCAAAAAACAAGCCACCCTGGTGGAATCACATCAATAGGCTGTATAACAAAAGGAAGAAAATCATGGCAGCAATTAAGAGGTGCAGCACTCAGCAGGATAAAACCACACTCATCAGGCTAAACAAAGTCTACTAAAGTCAAATTTAAGGTAAACCTGGCCTCTCAGGCCAAGGACAATCACAAGGCATTCTTTAGCTACATCTGCAACCTCAAAGGCAATACACAATTGAGTGCAG
Source organism: Protopterus annectens (assembly GCF_019279795.1). Lineage (NCBI taxonomy): Eukaryota > Metazoa > Chordata > Ceratodontiformes > Protopteridae > Protopterus > Protopterus annectens. Next base: position 682,510,163 of record NC_056735.1, read on the forward strand.
AGCTCATTGTAAATGGAGCCACCTATAATGAGTCAGAAGATGCAGCAAACCTTCTGGCCAACAAATTCAGCTTCAATTTTACCCCTCTCGCTCCATAAACCTTCCCTTAGGAAATACCATCAAATATAACTCCCCCTGTTATCACTAGGGAACAGCTCCTTAATACTCTCTCTAAGGCCAAGAACACTGCATCAGTGGAATACACAATATTCCAGAATGCCTTCTAAATAGCATGAAACATCATCTATCAGTCACTCTGGAATTGCTATTTAACTGTAGCCTCCAAACAGGCTTGATGCCTCACAAATCATCCCTCTGCACAAAGGTGGGCCATCTGCAGACCACAGAACCATGTCTCACTAGTCTCATATGGAAGGCCATAGAAAGAATTATCATGGAAATGATCAGTAATGACGGAGGAAATCTCCAGACATTGAACCCAACCTACTTTGGTTTCATCAGGGGCAGGTCATGCCTACTCAGCCTGGTGGACTTCTTTGAGGAGGTCACCAAAGCAACGGATAAGGGCAAAATAGCTCACACTGCCTACCTTGACCTGGCCAAGGCATCTGACACAATCCCCCACTTGGGCATTTTTGACAAACTTAATAGGGAAGGTACAAACCCTTACGTTACCCAGTGGATAGCCAGCTGGCTCACAGACAGGACCCAGGAAGTCAGAATTGGGGAGTCCACCTCTACAGAGAGGCCAGTCACAAGTGGACTCCCTCAGGGATCTGTCCTAGGACCAATCCTTTTTTGGCATTTACTTCTCAAAAGTCAAGGCCAAGATCAATAGCTTCTAGCTGATAAAATCTGCAGATGACTGCAAATTAGGAGCTGTCATAGAATCATCCACTGACACAAATGTGCTCCACGAAAGGCTGACACAGTCAAACAACTGGTGACACAACCATGGACAAAAACTAAATACCCAGAAATGCATAATAGTATCCTTTGGAAGTCATCCACCCCTGGTAACTATTATACTGACAACACACCCCTAAGAGTTGACCCAATGGTCTTGGAATTGGGGTCACGCATAGACAGTAATCTAGCCTTTGACCATTGTGTGTCTACAGTAATGAGGAAATCATTCTATATTTTGCAAATTATAAGCAAAGGTATGGCATCTACCTCGTCCAAGGAAGTCATTGCTCCACTGTATTCAGCATTCATCAGACCTATCATTGAGTACAATGCCCCCTTTAGTATGTATCTAACCAGGCATATCCAACAATTGGAATGTCCAAAGAGGTTCCTCACTAAAAAATACAGGATGCAAGTAACATGTCCTACGCAGACTATCTCACAACCTTATCCCTGTATTCTGTCTCCTGCAGGCTGTTGAGGGGAGATCTATTCCTGGCATACAAGGCATTGTTAGACTCACTCTGATGGAGATCCTGCATATCTGCAAAACAAACAGGAAAAGAATTACCTGTTCTAAAGAGTTAAACCTTGCCTGTGATATAAACAGGACCTGCTGGAGAGACAGGTATGTATCCCAGAAACTAACTCTTCTCTGGAACAGGCACCCTATCCATGAGAAGCAGAGTTCCTCTCTAACCCAGTTCAACTATAACTTAAGACAACTGGACGGCTTGGCACCTATGTCTCTAATGGACACAGTCGGCCTGTAAATGGTTCATCACCCGGGCCCCTGCTAATAAATGTTTATACTATCAAGCTCCTCCTTACACTTATCAAGAGTACGAGAACTTGTCAGAGATTTGAGATGGATGGCTATGCTCAAAAAGGCTCTTGTGGTTGTTAGCCTAGTAAACACCTATGAACCTATAAGATAAAGTAATTAAGTGGCTTAATAATGAGGGTTAATGGGAAGAAAATCTCTAATCAAACTTTGGCAGTACCACATACTCCTTACTGAGACACAGGATAAAAATATAGAAGCATCTGAAATCCATTCCCAGCAGAATGGAACAAAAGTCTTGGTCAAGGTATTGTTACATGGCAAAAGGCTGCATCCTGTAAGCTAACTTCATTGGGAGATACTTAACCCACAGCACTATGCTTTCCTAAGCTAGTGATCAGGCTTCCCTTGGCTGACAGACAAAAGTTCTGTCAGGCTAGATCTATCTAGATAACTCAACTGATCTTCCATAGCAGAAAGGGTTGTCATCTAATGATAAGTTTTAAAAGGACTTGCTATCTTTGTAGGTTCAAATTAACAGACCTCTAAAATCTTAACACACTCTCTTAAGGAAGACTCCTCTTGTTTCTTTTTTGGATACTCTCCTAGGTATCTGATACAACTTACTGTAAGTAAAGTCCCATACCATATCCTTGCAATCTATAAGTTTCCCCCTCCATGACCCAGGAAGCTCATACCATATACATGAGCAAACTGGAGATGCTCCCCATTCAACCTAATGCAATATTCAAGGGTGACTTTAACTCTCCAAGATCAACTGGGAAACAAATGCAACCTCAAACATGCAGACCCAGAGATTACTTGACTTTGTTAACAGAAACACCCTGGAACAGCTAGTGTGCATGCCCACCAGGGGCTTGAGCATCCGTGACCTGGTCCTCACACACATGGGGGGAATGATGCACTCGCCCTACTGTACTGCCCTTATTGATCAAGTTGGACTACAAAGCTGTCTCCTTTGGAATAAATGTTAGGCCTGGGACCTCAGCTAACCCTAGAACCTTTAAATAATATTCCAGTGTGCATGGTGGAAAGACTGCTTAGTAAGGGGGGATGGCAGCGTTAAAGGTATTATAAATTTAGATGTCAGAAGACAACAGATGGGGATTTTGAGAAAGGATAAAAGGATGAGGTAGGTAAAAGATGATAGAAAAGAGAGATGTAGAGAAGTTAAGATGTTAGTAATGAGGGGTCTAGGAAGGGAGAGGGATGATGAATAGAGGTAGGATGGTAGCTGTTTATTATGTAGGGGCAAAGGAAAAAGGGGGGGCAGGTGATAACTAAGTATGCAGTGTAGTAGTAGAGCTAAGACAGAGTAATGGAGTGTGAATCAGCTTTATTCAGAACAAGGACAGATACATGAATGGAACCACCTATATGAAACCCAAAGATGAAGCAGATCTGCTGGCCGATAAATTTAGCTCTACTCTTCCCACCTCTCACACCCAGTCACCATACCCTCCACTATTTCTCCACCATCACTAAGGGGAGCTGGTTCTTACTGTGGTCTCTAAGACCAAGAGCACTGCTTTGATGGCCTCTGACATTATCACAGGATGCCTCCTGAATAGCATGAGACATGACCAGACAGGCCCACTAGAATCTCTATTTAACCACAGCCTCTAGACAGGTTTCATGCCAAATGAATGGAGGACTGCAACGGTTATCCGTCTACACAAAGGGGTGCCACGGACCTGGGGAACAACAGACCCATAAGTCTGACTAATCTCATATGAAAGGCCATGAAAAGTATTATCACAGAGCTGATACACAATGAAAAAGCAAACCTACAGAAACTGGACCCTACCCAGTTTGGTTTTGTCGAAGGAAGGTCATGTCTACGTAACCCTGGAAATTTCATTGAGATGGACAAGGGCAAAACAGTGCACACTGCCTACCTTGATGTGGTCAAGGTGTTCAACACAATATCTCAGTCAGGCATTGTAGATAAACTTACAAATTAGACATAAACCCATATGTTACCAATGGAAAGCTAGCTGGCTCACTTTTAGGAAACAAGAAGTTAGGATAGGGGAATCCACCTCCACAAAGAGGTCAGTCACCAGCAAAGTTTGACAGGGATCAGTGATGGGGCCTCTCCATTTTGGCACCTACTTTTCTGAAGTCAGGTCAAACGTCAATTGCCTCTGGTTGACCATGCCTGTAGATAACTACAAACTGGGTGTGGTCACCAAATCCCTGAAACACACAGAATACCTTTCAATATCGGCTGATGCAGACAACTGGTGCCAGAGATATGGACTAAAACTCAATGGGGAAAAATGCATAATAGTATCATTTGGAAAAACAGTTACCCCTAGAAATGAATGCAATGACAATACACCCCTTAAAGTAGACCCAGTGGTCAGGGATAGTACAGTTGTGTACACTTACCATAAATGTAGATATTCGAGTGTATTCACTGTTGCAGTCATTACTTTTGGGTAATCCTGCTGGCAGGATACCCTCAGCCGGTCTGAATTCCAAAGTCTTGGGTCCTGCGTCGGCTGCGGTTGCCCATTCCCTGACGTCAGGTCGTCAGGGGTATAAAAGAAGCAGCCGACACCATTTTCTTCAGTTTTTCTTGCCCCAGATCTCAAGTGCCCCCAAAAAGGGTTGGCAAACTTTATATATATATGCATTCACCAATATGAACTTTACCTTCATCTATAAGCAAATACACCACATAGGTAGTATAAATCAGAGGAGGATAGATAAGAACCAAAAGACAAAAGGGGGAAGGCGGGTGGGTAACCTGGACTGCAACAGTGAATCCACTTGAACATCTACATTTATGGTGAGTGTACACAACTGCACTATGTTCTTCATGTTTCACTGTTGCAGTCATTACTTTTGGGTAGAGTCCCAAAGCTAAGGTTGGGAGGCTGGAACTAGACAGCAGTAGGAGCGGCTATGAGGCCCTGCAGACTGCAGTGGCAAAGCCTGCACTGGATTTAGAGTAGAGTGGCAGATGATAATGCTTTGTGAAGGTGTGCACTGAACTCCAAGTAGCCACCTCTAAAATGTCTCTGGTTGGTACTCCCCTGAGAAAGGCTGCTGAGGTGGCTGCAGCTCTGGTGGAATGAGGCCTAATGCCCTTAGGCACTGGTTTGCCATGGTGTAAGTAGCAGAAACAAATGCAGTGGCCTAACCACTTAGAAATAGTCTGCTTTGAGATAGGCTTTCCTTGTGATCCTGCAGCATATGCCACTAGTAATTACTCTGTCTTCCTGAAAGCTTTGGTTCTGTCCAAGTAGAATCTAAGCTGCCTGTGTATGTCCAAAGAATGCAGAATTCTCTCCTCTTTGTTCTGTGGATTTGGGTAAAAGGTTGACAGATGGATGGCTTGGTTAAGAGCCACACTGGACACTACTTTAGGTATAAATGTTGGGTTTGTCCTCAGGGAGACCCAGTCTGGATGAAAAATGATGAAAGGTTCCACAGCCATGAGCGCCTGGTAGCTCTGAAACTCGTCTTGCAGAAGTAATTGCTAAGAGCTGAGCTGTTTTCCAAGATAAAAACTTCATATCAGCAGTAGCAGCTGGTTCAAAAGGAGGCAGTGTGAGCTTTTCCAAGACATAGTTGAGGTCCCCATGCAGGTATTGGTAGTCTCTTTGGGGGCCTTAATTTTTTGGCTCCTCTGAGGTACTGCCTTAATAAAGGGTGAGAAAAAAGTGGTGGCTCTGTATTGTAATGAGCCGAAATGGCAGAGACATGAATTTTAATTGATAAAAAAAATAGGCCTTTGTCCAGCATCTCAGTTGGGTATTGCAAAATCTGAGGAATATTTGGTACTGCTCTATCAGTTCCTTGTGCCTGGTTCCAGGCACAGAATCTCTTCCATTTTCCAGCATAAGATTTTCTAGTACTAGACGTTCTGGCTTCCAGAATGACATCCATCACAGCTTTGCTGAGTGGTGTTTTTTGTATGACTACATTATCCGCCATGCTGCCAAGTTTAATGTCCTGAGTTGGCTGTGCATAATCTGATTATTTTGCTGGGACAGTAGTCGAGGTATTTGAGGTAAGGTCCAAGCTGGATATACAGATACGTTCCTTAGTATTGGATACCAGTACTGGCGTGGCCAGTCTGGGGCAATCAATATCATCTTTGGCTTCTCCTGTCTGACCTTTAAGAGCACCTTTGGGAGGAGAGGCAATGGAGGAAAGGCATATACTGATAGGTTTTTCCAGCTGAAGGCTAGGGCGTCCACTTTACGCTCGTCTGTGATAAGTCCTTGTGCAGAATCTTTTTCGTTGGTAATTGAGAGGGGAGGCAAATAGATCTATGTCCTGGTATCCCCATTTTCTTGTTATCATGCTGAAGACTTGTGGATCCAGCTTCCACTCGTGGGGATCCATGAGGTTTCTGCTTAGTTCATCTGCCAGAGTATTTTCCTTTCCTGGCAGGAATTGTGCCTGCAGATGTACTTGGTAAGTCATAGCTGTGTCCCACAAGGTCATGGCTAGTATGCAAAGGGGGTAAGAATGTGTGCCCCCCTGCTTGTTTATATACCACATGACCGTGGTGTTGTCTGTCTTTATCAGTAGTTGTCCTGGTTGAAGTAGTTCCTTGAAGGCTGTCAGTGCATTTTGAACAGCTAACATCTCTTTTTGATTTATATGTAGATGCATTTGGTTTGAGGACCATGTGCCCTGAATGCATCTTCTTGCCATGTGGGCTCCCCAGGCATAGTCTGATGCATCCGTTGTTAGTGTCTGCCTGGCTGGAGGTAGTGTGAATGGCTGTCCTTTATTCTGGTGACAAGCCTTTGCCCACCATCGAAACTCCTGTTGCAGGCTGGGAATGAGAGTAATGACTGTTTCTAGGCTGTGGCAATGTTGAGTCCAAACACTTTTTAGGTACAATTGAAGTTTCCTCATATGCAGTCTTACATATGGAATTAGTAGGATGCAGGAGGCCATAAAGCCTAAAGCCTGCAGAATTTTTCTTGCAGATAACTGGGCCTTTGTTGCCAACATTTTGAAATAGGTAGTCAGTTGACTTTGTTTGTCTGGCGTGAGATAAGCCATCTGGGTAGTTGTATTCAAGCTTGCACCCAGGAATATTATCTCTTGTGAGGGTACTAATTTTGATTTCTTTTTGTTGACTGTGTACCCTAGGCATGTTACAAGTCTTTTTACAAATGCCAGATGTTGAAGTAGAATGTCCTTGTTCTCTGCTTGAATGAGACAGTTGTCCAAGTAAGGATATATTTGTATTCCTCTTTGTCTGCAGAATGCAATAACTGGTGCCAGGCACTTTGTAAAGACCCTGGGCGCAGTAAATAAGCCAAAGGGCAGTGCAGAGAATTGGTAATGCATTGAACCAGCCTTGAATCTTAGGTATCTTCTGCATGCTTGTCTGATTGGAACATGCAGGTATGCCTCTTTTAGGTCTAAAGTCACAAGCTAAGCATTCTTGCCCAGCATGGGCAGAAGCTGCTGCAAAGTCAACATTTTGAATTTTGGAATATCCAGGAAAGTGTTCAGAATAGACAGGTCCAGTATCGGCCTCCAGGCCTTGTCCTTTCTGGGTACCAAGAACAGTCTTGAGTAAAATCCTTGTCCCTGCTCTTGCTCTGGTACTTGTTGAATAGCCCCCATGTCCAAGAGGGATGAGACTTGTTTTTGTGCCTCTGCCCATTGATTTTTTGACAGATCTGGCCAGCCGTTTGTCTTTGGCAGAGTATGGAAATGGAACTTGTAGCCTTGTGACACTATGTTTAGAACCCACTTGTCCTGGGTTATGATGTGCCAATTTTGAGTAAAATGTGCTAATTTCCCCCTAAGGGTGTTGCCAGAAGATAAGTGTTTGGTGCTGGCAGGGGGAAGTCATTGGGACTGTTTTCTGCATGTTTGTGATCTATCTTCTCCAGCTTTGGAGGTAGAAGCCCCTCATTGCTTGGGCCTATAAGAACCTTGCGCCTGGGATCTGCCCCTAGGGCATCTGGATCTGCCCCTTTGAAGTCTGTCTGACACAGGAAAGGCCCAATTTTTTGTAGGCCAGTGTCTACTAAACCTAGGTAGCTGTAATTGTAAAATATCTTTGACAGTTTGCATAGATTTAGCTTTGTCCTCCATTTTCTTTAACACCTCTTCTGCCTTAACACCAAACAAAGTATCATGCTGTAAAGGTGCATCTAGTAGTTTTACTTTAACATGATCAGGCAGGTTTTGTTCCTTTAACCAAGCATGCCTCCTAATTACAGAACCCGTAACTGCGGCCCTGCAGGAGGCCTCCAAAGAATCAAAACCATATTGCAAAGTATGTTTTCCAAATTGTTCCGCTGCATACAATAAATCCTGCATTTCCTTGTTTTCTGCACATTCAGAATTTAACAACATTTTCTGTTTAAGCAATCCAATGACATGTTGCTGATACTTAAGCATATGAAATTGGAAGTTTAAGGCCCTTATAGCAAAAGTTGCAGATGTGTAAACCTTTTTTCCCCATCTATCCGGTGCCCTTGAATCTCTGTCAGAGGGTTTTGGGTTTTTTATAGTGGAAGCCTTAACTCCCTTTGGACCCTGTAAAATAGTTTCTGGGTCAGCAGCAGGGTTTCTAAAAATAAATTTGTGTAAGTCAAGAACCCTGTAATATCTGTCAGGCTTAACAGGAGTTGGGGGTAAGGAGTCAGGGGTCAGACTAGACTCTGAAAATACATCATCTATAATGTCTAACACAGGTGGAATGGCTAGAGGCCTGTGCTGAGGTAGTAAAAGAAAATCCCTGAGCCACTTTTTAAATTCTGAAAAATCCTGGCTCTCCCAGTGGAAATGCTCCCTCATGGTATGCAAGGTTTCCCCAAAAGAATAGTCCTCAGGAGGAGATGCTGAAGGTATAGATTCTTCAGCATCAGAATCCTCATAGGGGGGAAGAGAATATTCCTGATCAGAAGAGGAATCAGAAGAAATAGAAACCTGATCTGAAGATTCATAGTCAGTGTCTTGCCTAGGCCTCTTATCAGGAGGGGGATGGGAACCCCTGATCAAGGTAAAGTCCTCAGCCATTTTGAGCATCTGTTTTTTGGGCATAGAGGCCTGTCCACGTGGCTCTTCAGTTTGTTTCCTTGCTCTAGAAGGTGCTTTAGTCTTTGCCTTTGAAGCTGAAGTTGTTTTAATGTAAAGATGTTTAGGTCTGAATACACCCTCAGAAGCCGGTACCTGCTCAGCGGCCCCGGACCCATCTGAGGGATTAGCATCCGAGGCTCCAATACCTTGAGTATCCAGCGGCATGGCTGACTCCACATGGGAGTCGGTAGAGGCCTGTGACTCTAAAGTAGCGGGCGTCAGGGGCTGCGAAAGCGCCTCATTGAGAACCGGCGAATGAGGGACTGGCTTAGAGAAGCTTCGTCGTCGGCTTTGGGCCTCGGTTGTTTTTCTTTTTCTTTGCGTTTTTTGTAAACTCCAGTAGTCGGATGGCTATCCGACGACATTTCAGGGTAATTAAACCGGCGTCCAAAATAGTGTAAAGCAAAACCATATCGACGCTTAATAGAGAGTTGGTTAAATCTAGCACAAAACCGACAACCAGAAACGTTGTGATCAGGGCCTAGGCAAGGAATACAGTAAGAATGAAAATCCTTGTGAGGTGTTTGCTTTCCAAAAGAAATAGAACTATTAACTTTTTCTGACATCGGTCTGGAGCAAGAAAACAGTTTTCCCAACGGGGTACTTAGCTTTATTGAAGACTTCGGATCTGAAACTCAAACACGAAAATCTCAGGAGTTGGCCGACCGGCACTTGCAAACTACTTCTGCTTCGGGCACCGCACGGCAAGAAAGACTCAAGAAAATGGCGTCGGCTGCTTCTTTTATACCCCTGACAACCTGAGGTCAGGGAATGGGTGACAGCAGCCGATGCAGGATCCAAGACTTTGGAATTCAGGCCGGCTGAAGGCATCCTTCCAGCAGGATTACCGAAAAGTAATAACTGCAACAGTGAAACACGAAGAACATCTGGGAAAAGATGTTGACAATAACCTGACCTTTGAACACCATGTGTCTATGGTAGAGAGAAAATTGTTTTACATTACACAACTTTTGTATAAAAACATGGCATCCAGGTCCAAGTTCCACTGTACTCGACTCTCATTGAACCAGTCATTGAGTAAATGTACACTTGGCCATGTAGATGTGTTCCTCATAGAAATAATACAGGGAGTAAACAACAAGACCTAAGCGGACCATCTCAAAGCGCCATCCCTGTACATGGTCCCCTACAGACTGCTGAGCAGCAATCAATGCCTACCCTGCAAGGCATCCTCTAATCTCACACTGATGGATTTGTCATACATTTGCAAAACAAAACAGCTTATCTACAACATAAACAGGATATGCTGGAGGGACATCTTGTGAAGCAAACCTCATACCTAAAACCTATTCAAATGTAACTTGGAAACTGGATGGGAAATTGCAAATTTACCCATGATTTGGTAACTATGCCCCTAATGGACAGGGGTAGCCTATGAAAATACAGTTGTGTAAGATCTTACCACAATGGTAGATGTCCTTCTCCTTACTGTTCCAGTATTCATTACAACTCGGGTCCCCTGCCAAGGATAGCCCAATGTCCAGCCAGTATACCAAAGCCTTCGGTTGTTTTAAGGTATGCTGTATGTCACACGTATGCTCCACGCTTAAAGCTTAGGGCATAAAGGTGATGTCAGGACATACCATCTTCACAACTGAGAGTTTCAGTAGGAATGCCAGTCCAAGGAGAAGACAGGTAACCAATACATCCAGAAGAGAAAAGGACCAGGGGGAGGAAGGAGGGAGTGAGTGAATACTGCAACAGTGAAGAGAAGGACAGGTACCATTATGGTAAAATCTTACACAACTGTACTATGTCCTTCCATTTCACTGTTACAGTATTCATTACAATTGGGCGAGTGCAAAAGCTCATGAAGAAGAAAGGCAGGAGAAAGGACAAGCATAGCTATTTAGAAACCCATGAAGGATGGCCCTAGCAAAACCACCTCTAGCTCTGGAAATTCCATCCAACTTGTAGTGCTTGGTAAGAGTATGCACAGAAGTCCAGGTAGTTGTCTCAAGAATAGGGTTAGCATCCAAATCCTTGAAAAAAATCACCAGAAGAAGCCTGAGCCTTAACAGCAGGAGGAATGCTCTTGCTATGAAAGGTATAGCACAAAGAAATGGCTTTAGAAATCCAAGAAGACAAATAGCTGATCAGATTTTCAAAAATTTATAGTCTTATCCAAACACAATCTGAGTTGTCTATGCGCGTCCAGTGTGTGCAGTACCTTCTTACTGGCAGATTGCAGAGAAGGGAAAAAAGTACGCAAATGTATAGATTGATTAAGGGACAATTCATTCACCACCTTGGGCATAAAAGGAGGATTAGTACGAAGAGACACCCTATCCTTATGGAACACTAAAAAAGGAGGGCAATCCATAAGGGCTTGTCGTTCAGACACCTATCTGGCAGAAGTAAGGGCTAGCAAAAGTTCAGTCTTCCAATAAAAATGCTGCAAGGAAGATCAGTAGGCTCAAAAGGAGCCTGGGTCATTTTTTCTAAAACTTAAGAGCCTAGGGAGGAGGAACAGGCTTCCCGGGAAGCCTAATATGAAGGACACCTTTAAGAAATTGTTTAACTTCAAATCTAGGGGCTAAAAGAGGTGATAAAGATAGACAAGCAGAGATAAGCTGATAAGTGAGACTTAACAGAAAAATAATCCAACACAGCATTGAGCAGTTCACACAGATGAGAGAGAACCAAAGGAACATCCACAGAAACTGGATCCAGGTTATAAGAAAGACACCAAACAGAAACCCTCTTCCATTTGGATAAGTAGAATTTTCTAGTAGTGGGTTTCCTAGTCTCCTACAGGACCCCAATCACATCCTCAGAAAAAAATATGTCAGTGTGGGATCAAAATCCTATCATCCACAGTGTCAGTTGAAGAGTGGACAGGTGAGGATGGATGAGAGATCCCTTGTCCTGTATGAGTAAGTCCACCCTGTGAGGTAACTTATGATGACTGCCCTTGACTAAATGCAGAAGAAGAGGTAACCAATCCTGCATCAACAAAAGGAAGTCACCATCAAGATCTTGGAAGAATCTTCTATTTTGAACAGGACTTTTGGAATGGGGGGGAAGGGGAGGAAAAGGATAAAAAAAATTCCCTTCCAAGAAAAAGAGCAGGCATTCACCTTCCAAACCAGAGTACCTGGGATTCTGACACAAAAGAGAAGTCTGTTCAGAGGGCAGGCAAAAAGATCCATTTGAGGAGTACCCTACTGGTGGACAATGTCCAGAAACACATTCCTGTGAAGCATCCATTCATGGGATTGAATTATGGACCTGCTCAGAGGCCATGAACCCTAGTGCTCTCAGAAATTCCTTGGCTGTTACTGAAGACAGAGGAAGAAGGGACTGAAAGAAAGAGATGAGAGTTAGGGCCTTGGAAGGAGGCAGGGATGCCAACATTGGAACAGTCTGGATCCTGCACCCCAAAAAGACATGATCCTGTGAAGGGGTCAGAAAGGACTTTTTGAAATGTATAGTGAACTCCAGGCTCTGCAGAAGGGAGATGGCAAAATGAAGACTTTGCAGCAGTATCTCTGGAGAGGATGCCAAGTAGGGAAAAACCTGGATCCCCCTGAGCCTGCAAAAAGCAATCACAGGAGTGAGGCATTTGGTGTATTCACTTGAGGTAGTAGAAAGACCAAAGGGCAAAGCAGAGAACTGAAAATGCCAGGAAACAACAGACAAGCATAACCACTTCCTGAAAATGAGATGAAGAGGGATATACAGGTAAGCATCCTTGAGGTCCAGACACACTAGAAAGGCATGAGGAAGCAGCAGAGGGAACAAGGTCTGAAGAGACAACATTCAAAAAGAAGTGACCTTCAGAAAGGTGTTTAGGTGAGAGAGGTCTAGAATAGGTTTCAGGTGCCCTCTTTCCTGGGCACCTAAAACATTCTGGAGTAGAACCCCTTCTCCAGTTGAGAAATTGGAACTTCCTGAATAGTTCCCAGAGTCAAAAGATCCTGAAGCACCCCCTGAAAGAAGATTAACTGCTTCCAAGGGGGATGAAGAATGCCCATAAAAGGGAGAAGATATTTCCAGACCATGAAATACCCTAGGCAGATAAATGACAGAACCCATGAATCTTGAGTAATCTTTAACCAGACAGGAAGGGATAGGGAAAGGCTAAGTGGAACAGGAGTGTGGCAGAGAAAAACAGGACAGTTAGACAGCAGCTGGTTTGTCAGGAAAAGGAGACTTCTGAGACACAGAATTCTGGGTAGCTTCAGCAGGAGGAGCCTGCTTCCCATATTTTTTACGCTTGGAGGAGGGCGAGACTGCTTGCAAACAAAGGCTGGCTTATTAGTGTAATTTCTCTGAAATTTAGGCACAAGAGAAACAAGAACATGTTTAAGTTCCTGCAAGGCCTTGCCTTATCTTAAACAAATCAGCAGCAGATTCACAAAATAAGTGCTTGCTGTCTACAGGAGCATTCAGCAACTTAGTCTTAATATCATCAAGCAAAGGCTGACTCTGAAGCCAGGAGTATTTCCTCATCACAGAACCAAAAGCAGCAGCTCTAGAAGAAGCCTCTGCTGCATCACAGCTACACTTAATAGAATGGTGAGCTACCTGGAAGAAGTCTCTAGCAGGGAATGAGCAGAAGTCTTTCCTTCAGAGTCAGGGAGATCTGAAATTACCTGAGAGGCCTGAGAAAGAAGAGCCAAAATATATCTGGACAGATGGGTCTGATAACTGATAGCCCTAAAAGACAAAGTAGCAGAGGTATAATATATTCTTACCTAGCCTTTCCATATTTCTGTTGTCTTTTATCAGAAGGAAGTAACATAGTAGAAGGCAGTAACTGGGATGGCTTGTTAGATGCCACAGACACCACAGAGGGGTCAACAGAAGGAAACCTATAGAGAAATTTTCAGTCCTCAGGCACCCTATAAAACCTGTCAGGTTTCTTGGGGACAGGGGGCAGGGGACAGGGAAACTGGGGCCTTAGATGCAAAAGGAAAGGCATCCAGCAATGCAGCCAAAACAGGAGGAACAGCAGAAAGTCTAGCAGAGTCCATACACAAAAGCTCATAGCACCTTTTCTGGACGTCAGAAACTTGAGCACAATCCCATTTAAATAACTCCATCATTCTAGAGATTGTATCCCCAAAAGAAATCTAATTGAAAGGAGTGTCAGAACTTGTGGAATCCTCTTCCTGAGACCCATAGTCTTAAGGAGAGGGAATCTGAGATGAATAAGCAAGAGATTGTTTATCTGAATCCACCACTTCATCAGAGGAATCCTTTTCTCTTGGTCTTTTAAGAGAAGTAGAGGACCAGTGGAGGGCAGGAAAAGAAAAGCCCTGGGGAAGTTTCAAAGCCATTAGGGCATTTAACAACCCCTGAGTGAAATTCTGCCATTCACTCTGAGGGTCTTTAGAAGCCAGGGAAACGCACTGCTCATGACTATCTTTATGGAGACCGTCTTCCACACTGGCATTTACCCTTTCTGGATGACATGAACCCCACAAAGCAACACACAAATGAAAAAAGATAAGGCCAAAAACTCCAATGGGGCACTTATCTAAAACAGTTCGGTGAACCAGTAAACGAGTAGGCATTCAGAACAATGATCAAAATATGGCGTTTGGACTGACTGCAAAGTTCTCAGGATGGTACTCTTGGACGTTACCTTTATGCCCTATACTTTATGTAAGGAGCATACGTGTGATGTACGGCGCACCTTAAAACAACTTAAGGCTTTGGCATACTGGCCAGACATCAGGCTATAATTGGAAGGGGATCTCTATTGTAATGAATACTCCAACAGTGAAATGGAAGGACATTGCTTGATCTGTACAAGCCTATATTATAACCATAAAATTATTTGGGCTACTGACATATGTTACCAATATTTTAGTAAATTTGGGGTAAGCTTGGCTAGGCTTATAATGGCTCTTGGGCCGATAGCCTAGTAACCATCTAGGAACCTATGACTATCAGAATAATTAAAACTTCTTATACAGGTCTGTACACAATGGCATGGGAAGGGAACCGTGGATAGACAAGTGCTAAAATCACAGTATTTTTGCAAAATTACTGCAGCACAGCAACAGGAACTAAATCAGTAAAATACTTACAATAGTGTTTTGGGTCATTGCCATTTTGCATACGATAAAAAAGGTATATGAAGCCATATTTTAGGTGAGATTAATAATAAAAGGGTCTGGAAGCACATGTATGGAAAGGAGTGCTGGAAGCCGTTCAGCTCTACTTGCTAGAATGAATAACCAGACTCATGTAGGAATAAATTGTCATAGAGGGCTGAAACTATAAACTCTGAAGTGTCTAAAGAAGCATACATCCTGTAATGAAAAGATTTTAACTAAGTGGCTGAGGTAAAACTTCTACAAGTAAGACTTTTTGAAGTAAGCAGTGGAAGAAGACAGACTGCTAGTGGGATGGAGTTTGACAACCACATTTTCCAAATGTCTGTCTACTGCTAAATGCAGTGCCGTTAGGCAAGCAATCAGCTTGAAAAGGATTTACTATGCAGCTGCCACATGCTGTCGATTTGAAGAAAAATGGATACATAGGTACTCGTCTTCCTGAACTTGTGCACCTTTTTCAAGCAAAATCTAATTCGAAGGTGCACATCCAGAGAAGGAAATGCTCTCCCCGACCCCCCCCCCCCACCAGCATGACAGCCTCCTATAGGATACTAACAGCTGCCTGTAGTCCCTATCTGGACCTGTACTACATCTCAGCAGAGGCATTAAAAGCATACCTTAAACCTCTTTTTGGAGTTTTCAGTGAAGACAACATTGCCCATAACTCCAGCTGGTTTGTATAAATTGCCCCCCCCCCCCCCACCATGACAGTGGCCATTCTCTCTGAAGAAAGAAAGAATTGAGGTGAGCTCTCCAGCCTGCTAGTTCAGTATTCATCATCAGGAAGTGTGATGCATTCAGTTGAAATAATGTAGGGCCAGGGAGAGAAACAGAGAGACTGGTGGGAAATCTCCCCTATTCTAGCTCCTGAAGACACTAGACCGACACCAAGGGAATATCCACAAAGGCATTTCTAACCTCTTGGACCTCATCAGTCATTGCACCATCAACATCTTCATGTATGCAAGTGGAGTTGCAAGGATTATGACTGGCATAGGGGCCAGGAGTTTTCAGCCATGAATGTCCTTGTGTTTTCACGCAAGCTGCCAAAGCTATAGCTCCCTGAGCTCTCACTGTAGGTAGGAGTTCCTCACACTGAGATGTGCTCAACTCTGCCTTGATTAAGATGAGAATCTGAGAGATGACTGGTGGCTTCCCCCAATTTATGGAAATGCACAGGGTTTATAGCTCATTTAGACAAAACGCACCTGGTAAATGAACTGAGGCAGTCATTTATAAGAAAAACCCTGAACTGGATCTAAGCCTGCAGCCCTCAGACTTTGTACATAGAACCCTTACTTTATTCTTTTCTGCCTCTTGCTGGGTGTCCCTGGACATTTTTTGCTCTCATCATTCAATGTGGTGATGTTCCTGCTTTTGGATATTGCCAGATTCCAGTTTATCCAGGTGACCGGTGGTGATGATGGTCTCAAACATTAAAATACCATGACAGTAATGTCATTACTAAAGTACTACCAACAGTGGTAATTGTGATCATCATGAGGTACTGATTAAAGA
The DNA here is from genome assembly GCF_019279795.1 of Protopterus annectens. Taxonomy (NCBI): domain Eukaryota; kingdom Metazoa; phylum Chordata; order Ceratodontiformes; family Protopteridae; genus Protopterus; species Protopterus annectens. The sequence goes on from NC_056735.1 coordinate 682,526,522, forward strand.
AAAAAGTGATAGACTTGTAGTGTGATCCCTTAACCACAATGAAATTTCACTGGCTTGGCATGTCAATGTTTTTAGCATCAAATGTAGGAATTCCTTATTATAACAGTCAAGAAAGCAATCCAAACAACAATAAAGGTCAGAGCCAAATGGAGGTTTTCAGGGAGAAGATATTCATCAACATACGCAAGGACTGATGCAAGTTAGTCAAGATGGGCCCAGTAAAGAGGTACTAAGAATTGTTAACAGTTATGCAAGAAGGCACAAGAAAACAGAACCCTGCAGGTTACCAACTGTAAAGAGTCTTTCAAAGTAAGATAACTAGACCTTTAACTGTGAGACTTCTTTTGCAGCAGGTAGGCATGGCATCATTTACTGAAATAGAAGTGAAGCACAGGGAGTCATCCCTTCAATGACAGCAGTCTGATATGCAAGTATGCTTACAGAAGAGTACACTGTTCAGAGGTTCATAGGTAGGTATTAGGCTATTGGCTTTAGGGCCTATATAAGCCTAGTCAAAAAGGTACCCTGGCTTTCGCCACCCGCAAAAATTATTTTCCTGTGCCCCTGTCAAGCAGAGCCACAGAAGTGATCCCTGGGTGAATTTTCTATCTCCCATCCAATCATCAAGATTTTTCTTGAAGAGTGCTAATGAGGAGCTTTGTTTGATATAGATAGGTAGTTTGTTCCAGAGTATGGGAAGTCTGGGCAAGAAATCTATCCCTCCAGCATGTTATGCTTTTTGTTGTGACAAGGTTTAGGTCCCTAGCATGTAGCTCGGAGGGATTGGGATTTCTTTAAGTGGAGTATGTCTGGGTGTGAGGATCCCCCTTCTGCTCTTACAATAGGGACAAGGGGAGACCTTAACACTTGAAAAATTAGAAAATGAAAGATAATGTACAGGATATGTATACATGTAGACATGACACAGTGCAACTAATAATACAACCGGCAAAAAAAATGGTGGCTCTTTAAGTTGATTAAGAGATGGAAAGAAAGAAAACTTGCGGCAACAGCTGAAAAAAAAAATATCATCACATTTTTTTCATGTGTGTTGATCACATTCAACTGTGCCCTCTTTAAAGGTATCAAGTGTATCATACATCACTGGAAGGAATGAGTTACAGAGGAAAATATTTGCTTATGGAGAGATGCCCCATAGGATTGCTCTCCTACATGCAGTAATGTTACAGAAGCACTGAGCCTCAGGGTTCAGTCCTGGGACCGCTCTTGTTTGGCATCTACTTCTCTGGAGTACAGGCCAACACTAAGGGACTCTGGCTAACAAAGTTCGCAGATGACTGCAAAATGGGAGCCATTACTGAATCCCCAAATGATGTGGATACTCCACAAAAGGGCCTTACAGAAACAGATGCTTGGTGCCAGAGCCATTGGCTCAATCTCAAGGCCAAGAAATGTATAGTTATCCCCTTTGGGAAAAAACATGTACTCGTGAATTACCATATAGGTGGCAGTACACTAAACACCGAAAGTGTGATAAGAGACTTAGGGACACAGGTGGGCAGTGGTCTCACCTTCGATAACCACATCACCACAACAGTCAGGAAATCCTTCTATGTGGCACACCTCATCACTAAGGGCTTTAGACCCAGAAAAAAGGAGGTCATTGTCCCACTGTACTCATCCCTCATTAGACCCATTATAGAATACAACGCCCCGTTTGGTATGTACCTATCAAGACATCTGCAACAACTGGAAAGGCCGCAGAAATACCTCACTAAAAGAATCACAGGCCTAAAGCAGATGCCCTACGCTGACCACCTTAAAAAACTCCAGCTATACTCTGTCGCATATCATCTACTCAGAGGCGATCTCTGCTTAACATACAAGGCCATGTCAAACCCAGAGCTATTGGACATGCTACACTTAAAGAAATCCCAATCCCTCAGAGCCACACGCTCCAGGGATCTAAACTTTGTCATCACAATAAACAAAACATGCTGGAGGGATAGGTTCCTGACCCCAGAGACTCCCCAGACTCTGGAATAGATTGCCCATACATGTCAGGCAGAGTGCCTCTTTGGCCCTCTTCAAAAGGAACCTTGACGATTGGATGGGAGAAAGGAAATTCACCCTGGGGATCACGTCAGTCGCCCTGCTAGACAGGGGTCCACGAAAGTAAATATTGTGGGAAGAAATAGCCAGGGAAATGTTATGGCTACGCTTGTATAGGCCCTAGGTCTGATAGCCTAGTACCAACCTATGAATCTATGAGCCAGTCTGTACAGACTTTAACTCTGTGACACAAATTGTATAAACTTTAAATATCTGTCGGGCTGCTACAGCACAGAAATCGTTTTTGTAGTTCTGAATATGGGGTGGCATCAACTTTTCTGCATGCTTAGTATCATCACAACAAAATGACAGACAAGCAGAAAGCTGCATGGCTGAGTACTGTTTTGTGAATTTAAGTTGATAACTCTTTAATTTTTATTTTGTCTAGACAGGACTGACAATCAAACAGTGCAGCAATTCAACTAGCCATTAATTATGAAACAGTAAAAAAATGATAAAATGACTGAATTAAAAAGTACTTTTATCACATAGTGCTGGATAAAAAAAGTGGGTTAGCCCTCAAGAAAAATATATCACTATGAATCTATTCCACTGGTCCACCTGATCATCAATACTTCCTTCCTGCAGCTCAAATGTTCTGTTCACCCCACCTGGCTGAAGAGCACTTTGACTAGTTCCTTCCCCTAAAGGTGAGGGTCATAACAGCTGGGAGTGATGACATCATACATGTTGGGACTTTTTTTCCCTCTCAGTATGGCCCTAACATCTCTGCACTTGCTTGAAGAATCTAAGGGGTTAGCAAGTGATGGACTGCCTTCAATGTGTGTACACACCTCTGCATGTAGATACTTTATGGCCCTGCCCCACCCCCTTGCAGATTCTACCATGGAAAGTGTGTCCAGGAATGTTCTCTTGTTCCCCCCCACTGAAGATGCCAGGCAAAACTGTATCAGCTGCAACATTCATCTCCTCCACCTTAGCCAACTCCAACGAGTGCCTAAACGACTAGCTGTACTTGGATCTCCTGAGGACTTTATCTCTCAGCAGGAGAGGAGAGGACCTAGCTAAGATTTCACTTTAGTCTTGAAGCAGATTCCTTACACCTTGAATTATCATGATAAGAACTCATACTATCTTGGCAAACTTTTCTTTTAAGACAAGCAGCTACTAGGACCAACTTGCAACAGCAATAATGCATGTGTCAGACATAAAATGGCTACTATTATGGCTTCCCTACAGTTTTGTCTGCAGATCTAAAACAAGGTACTAAGGCATGTATTACAAGAAAAATGCTAAGTTGAGGCCAAATTAGATTATAATTGTGGGAAATAACTAGATGTGTTCATAAAAACTACTACAAAGGAGAAAATCTCAAGTGAATGGAGGGAAGGCTGCTACCTGCTGCAAGACAGTAAGTCTTGGAGGAGCCATCATTGTGGTCAGCACCTCATTTAAATGTAATATTTTACTCTAAATGGTTTTGCACCACAATCTCTAACTACTGGATACAGAACTATGTCTAGACATGAGACAGAAACCCTACAATGCCAAGACACAAGGAATTAGCATAATGATGTCTTGCAACACTATCATACTGAAAGAGGCTCTACAAATGGAAGGTGGATGTAATATCTAATATATAGCACTCAGTAAAAGTGTGAACCATTGAACAAACAGTGGCTGCATAGATGTAATATACTGGTATGCCATGAAAGCTGCATCTGTTGTGACTGTCTTACTAGAATGACCCTATGATGGAAGTCACCTAGTTCTGCCATATTTAATTTAACAAGCTAACAAGGCCTAGGGGGTTCTGCTGTTGTTCATATGACTAGCCTGCAATAAGAACACTTCTGTGGATATGTTTTAAAACAAAGGGAATATCTCTATACTACAAAAGTAAAAATTATATTACATTTGTTTATTGTAATATTCTGTCATAAGTATTTTACTCTAAGTGCATTATTTTGTCTGTAACTAAAATACTTTTGTTCAGCCAGCTATTAAACCTTAGTAAGGTTGCCACCTTTTAATAAGGCCAAAGTGGGACATGGGGGTAGGACCAGTAGGATATGGGGTGTGGCCAAATCACACTGACCACACCTCCAACATGACATCACCAGAGGTGTTGAAGGAGATGCAGTTATGGGTACAGCAGTGTGAAGTTATTACAGCATACTGAAACCTCACAAACCAGTTAAATGAAACAAGTGAAGCATTACTGCAAAAACACATTACTCAGTTGTAACAGTAAGTAAACCTTTAAAGAAAAAAAAACACACTACTCATATTAAACAGACACTTATGTTTATTTAAAAAAAGTAAAAAAATCTACAACATCTACATACTACATACAAGCTAAACATGTATACGTAAGACTTTTTATTGCAAATTAAGCTAAAGCAAAAAACACAAAACTACATACTGCACACTGCAAGATAAGTAGACTAAATCACTTTTTTTTTTAATGTGTACTTTGCATTTGATTTTATGGCCTGAAGAAGGGCCTGGTTTGATACAATATTTGAATAAAAGTCAATACATTTCATCCAGTAGTTTATAGTCATCATTAGCTCAGCTTTTAACAAGTCCACACTGCATTGGTTTCGCACATCTGTCCATTACTTTTCACTAAAGAAAAAACTTGCTCTGCAAATGCATTTGATGTTGTTATAGATAATACCCTAGCAATTACCACATATAGTGCAGTCAGCTCAGGCCCTTCTCTGAAAAGCTTCAGTCACTTTTCTTCTGGAGACAAGCTTTTGTTGGAAAAAGGGCTTAATTGCTAAATAGTCCCAATGGTCTTCATCTACATCCGACAGACTCAGGGCAGTGGTCACACTGAGTAACTCACTAAAAAGCAAAGGGCTCAGTTAAAGATAATTTAGACAGTGTAAACAAGTAGTTCTCAGTATAATCAAACCACTGTCCTAAGTACTTGACTGCTGTCTCCAAGAACATGAAGTCTCTTTTAATTTGTCAAAAGAAGTGCTGTCTAATGTGTTCATAAGTGCCCCAAGTTTCCCTCCAAAGAAAGCATCTTTAGCTCTTGCCTGCAGTTTTTCCTTGAGAGAGACCATTACCGAAAATGTTTCCTTGGCAGTAAGTGCTGTTTTTTCTAAAGTACTTATATCTTCATTGAAATCCAAAAGAACAACACTGAGAAAGTGCAAATAGTACTGGGGTAGTGTAGGCAATGCATTCTCGCCATGCTCATTAGCTGAAAAGTACTGCCATATCTGCCATGGAGCACTGGGAGATTTTTCACTATTCTTTAAATGGCTGGCAGTAGTGACAGCCACCTTGTTGGCACAGGTCTTAAGAGACTCAAATTCCAAGCCACAAAACTGAAACAAAAGTCTCTGGTACTTGGGGCAGAACCTGAGAAATGGCTGAAAAGTTTCATCACAAATACTTCCACATCATAAGGTAGTTGTGTTGCAGCTGAATGATGTGGGCAACACAGTTAGCCTTCTGGAGTGATGGACACTTTTCTTTTAATCTGCTATACACACCAAATTTCTTCCCATGGTTCACACTGGCATTATCAGCCCCATATGCTGAAATGCTGTTCCAGGGTAAGGACTGCTTTTCCATAATGTTCGAAATCTGCTGTGATATAGCCTGGGTAGCTTCATCAGGGTCTTCATAGAAGTCCAAAAGGCCATTCACCATCCCTCCTTCTTTAGAAAAACACCTCACAACCAGTAGAAATAATTTCATGATTCCCTTGTTAGAAGCATCATATGATAATGCAAATGAAGTGCCTGGTTTCTGAAGGTCATGCTGGAGGCATTCAAATGAGTGCAGACTCAAAACATATTCAACAATGGCTTCAGCCTTGGTTCTTCTGCAAGATATTTCTTTGCAATGTCTGAGTCACTGTACAACTGGATGGCCAACTTTACTGCACAGCCCAAACTGTTATAGGAAATACTGTGCTTAACAGCATGGAAAACCTCAGAGGCTTCTGCAGCAGTGATCCTAAGTTCTGGTCCCTCAAGGTTTGTGTTCCTTGCCCACTTTGTCATCAGATGACTGAATTTTGCTTGAAGAATAGCAGTCTTATGTTGTTCAGTTGTCTCATGTTGTGCGACATCGTTTATTCCATCATGGGTCACTAGGAATTCATTTTTGCAGTACCTGCAGAATGCTTTTGCATCACTGAATTTCTCAATCCAGTCGAATTCCATTTTCCAAACATCCTGCCACTTGCACATTCTCTTGTTGGTGGTTAACTATGATAAAGCCGGTGCTCTCTTCATTCTTGAATCTGTTCTTACCTGATATGTAACATATTACTAAAACTGTGTTAGTAGGGTGCAGTAACATACTGCCACACAAATGAACTGACTAGAAACATTGGCATATGAAAGAACTGGCTAGAAAGTCTGGCATGCAAAAGAATTGGTTTGAAAAACACTGGCACCTGATAATGATCATGAAAACATTGGCATATGAAACATAAAGTAGTTTCAAAAGTTGTTCTTTGATACAGATTCACTGAAGACCTGAGGAAGAACTGGCCTTAGTGCCAGACTATTGTCACTGTTATATGACGACCCAATGACCCCATGTACAAAAATGAGGAAAAGGGGTTGTAGATGGATGGATAGAAACACTGGCATGCAAAAAAAATGGCTACAAACACTGGCATTTGAAAGAACTGGCTACAAACACTAGCATCTGAAAACTGTCATAAAAACATTGGCATATGAAAGACCTGAGGAATGGAGCAGAAGGGAATTAACATTACAAACCATTTAAAAAGGTAAAATAGCAAATGACGTAATGTAGGGGGCATTTTGGCCATTGAAAACGTGACATTAACACAGCTTGTAGAAAAGCAAACGCATTACATTTACCACCGAACATGCCCCCCTCCAGAAAATAAAGGTATACACATTTTCACTTTACTTAAAAGCCACTCTAAAATGAATTAGAATGCACAACGGATACCATAGACCCCATTTACCATTTATTGAACACAGCAATTAAGAGAAAAGAAAAAAATGTATAGCACTAATTTACACAGCACAATGATGCAATAAAGAACAGGCCCAACAGGAGCACTGGCCGCAATCACATTATAATGAAAGTAGTACATTGTAAACTTATTGAAGACATCACTAAAAACAAAATACAAACTTTGCTACTTATGAAAGCAAAGTATCCTGAAACAATGATGGCATGTTTAGCACAATTTCAAAAGCAATGCGTTAACTGCGTTAACTTCTGAACATGCATCCACTCACCCAAAAATAAATAAATAAACTTAAGTATACTTAACATTTTATCTTTTAAAAGTACTTCTTACGAGAACAGCTAAAATAAACTACAATGCACAGCAGACCCCATGGACACCTTTTACCCTGAAACATAGCAATTAAGAGAAATAAAAATAAACCTACAACAGTAATTTACCCAACATAACAATGCAATAAACAAGCTCAAGTAAAAGCAGCACACCCATATTCACATTATAAGCAAAACAGTACATTTTAACCTTATTAAAGGCAGCATAAAAAATAAAATACCCACATTTCCAATTATTGAAACAGCTATGGCAAGTTGGCACAATGTACTTACTAGAATAATAAATGAAAAACACACACACACACACACACACACACACACACACACACACACACACACACACACACACACACACACACACTTGCAAGAACTAACACTAGATAAAAATACCCAAAGCAGTATATCTTAACTTTTTGAAGACAGTATTAAATTGCAAGCATTTCCACAGGAAAAAGTGCAGACTATCCTCGAAGATTTTCTATCTGTAAACAGAAAGTACTCTGAAAAAGCCAAGACAACAGAAATATATCACACTGCATTTATTTGTGATGATTGCCTCCCACCAGAAAAAAAAACTTCTATACATGCATTTCAGCCTTTAAAAACTAATGCTTCCAAATCATCCCAAAACAACCACAACAATTATAATTACACACACACACACACACACACACACACACACACACACACACACAGACTTTTTATACTTTTAAAAACTACTACTTGGAAATCTCAAAATAACCACTGCACATATTTAAATACTGCTAAACATTAAAAACTTAAATTTAAATAAAGCATAATATTCCCATTTTAAACAACTAGAGCCACAAAATACTACTGTACTTACTACCATCACAGTCTATGCTGGCTAGCTGGCTTACTGGCTTCTGGAATGGCTGGCTGGATGACTGGCTTCCTGCCTACTGAAGTGGCTGGATGGCTGGCTGACTAGCAGGCTTCTTGCTTGCTGGAGTGGCTGGCTGGCTGGCTAGCAAGCTTCCTGACTGATTCAGTGGCTGACTGGCTTGCAGGCTTCCTGCCTGCTTCAGTGTGGCTGGCTGGCTGGCTAGCAGGCTTCCTGCCTGCTTCAGTGGCTGGCTGGCTGGGTAGCAGGCTTCCACCTGCTTCAGTGGCTGGCTGGCTGGCTGGCTTCTGAAACAGAAAATCTCAGTCTTATAATATCAGCGGCTGTAGAAGCGCTAATAAAAAACGCTCTACAGCCACGACCTTTGTAAATCTCTTCCTGGTTGAATCCCCACCCCCCTTCAAGAGTTGTAGCCAATTGCTGCACGATTTACAACACCTGGACCTAACGGAATAACTATGCCTGCAGGTCCGGGTTGGTGATGTAACTGAATTGCCATGGAAAAAACTGAAGTATTTTCGGCTTTTCCATGGCAATTAGGCGTGATTAAAAAATGGGACTTTTAAAGTCCCACTGCTTCACAGTACAGGCAATGGGATGAGATAGCTCAATCAGTGAGTGTCCTGCTGACAACGGGATGGGTGGTAACCGTAAAGCTTAGCTGCTGTATACTTCCTTGGTGAGAGAAAAGTTTTTGTAGACTACATTAGTGACTGATTTCATCTCCAGCTTGTTACAGTACTGTTGTTTTTTCTGTGAGTGTATTACTTTGTTCTTTAAACATCAGTTTGCTCAGCAAGTTATTAAGCCTTTACTATAGTTCATTGCCTTAGTAGGAGCAAGAAACTGTGGAAGCTAGAAGCTTTCTGGTGTCTGATTTCACCTGGTTTGTTACATTTCTATTTGCTGACTGGACTGTTTTCTCCTTCCCATTTGTTTCTCACTTCTGTTTACCACAAGGCCTAGGGTTTGCTCTTGTCCAAGTGAATATCTTGGAATGAGACTACTTCTATGGACACATTTCTTAGCAAAAGAAGTATCTCTCTACAACAGGAAATTAAGATATATATATATATATATATATATATATATATGTATATATTGCACTTCTTATTCTAATTTTCTGTCAGAACTGTTTTTAAGCATTTTGCAGTAAGTGCATTATTTTGTTTTCAACTAAAACACTTTTCTGCAGCCTGTTATTAGACCTCAGCTCTAGTATGCTGCCTTGGTGAGAGAGAGGTTTTGTGGGCTACAACAAGGTTTTAGAGCTTGATTCCATCTCTGGTTTGTTATAGTTCTGTTGTTTTTTACCGCGCCTTCCCTCTCTTATCCTGTTGTGACTTTAAATGCTAGTGTCTCTATTGCTTTCCGCACTGATGGAAATTTGATTACCAAAGTCCCTCCCTCTCTTCTTTCATTGCTCTTGTTAGTAAGTGCAAAAGCATTAGTTCTCAGATTTATTCAAATACTTTTAAATCCTGTTGTTTTACATAGATCCTTAATACTTCGTGCCTACCCTGCCAACCACTGTTGCTTTTGGGATGACTGCCTTTACTATAAACTGACAATGGAAACACCTCCCAGTCCCAGTCTAATCTCATCTGCTTATACTAGTGGGCAGTAGTCGATCAAACTGGGAAGCTCCTCCCCCTTAGCCTTCTAAAGTTCAGGTTACCCTTCTTCTCGTCTTCCTGCCTGCTTAGCGGATACTGCAAGAAGGTTTAACTCTTTTTTTCCATATTCCTTTTAAAATCTGCTCATCCTAGTCTCCTAGTACGCAGATCATTCCTACAAATTCACATCATTAGCACTCATAAGTACCTTTTTGCTTCAGGTGCTAAATATCATGAAGTAAAGTTTACCTTACCATCCACTGTCAGCCTGCTAGAAGTGCGAACCTTGAGGAAATGCAAGAACTGCCTCATACTCACTGACAGCTTTTAATACTTCCTATGAATTATCCCATATGTGAGAAGAACAAGTTTCTACTAACCTTGGAGGCCAACCTCTCTTCAAAGATGGCATACTGTAATCAGCCAGCTGTCAGTTTAAATGGAAGGGGTGTGACCCCTATCAGAAAATAATAAATCAAATGCATGTATTGTAAGCTCCCAGGTTTTTTACAAATTCCCTTCTTACAGGAGAAGTAATTTGGGAACTGGCTACACAATTTTTTTACAGTGAATTAAACTTCTCTAGTTCCAAACACAGAAATACTTGAAAGCATACTTTTAAAAAAAATTGCAGCTGTATTTCTTTTGTTCTGGCACAACTGTTTCCACAGTCTGATACCATGCCATGGCAGAAAACTAGGTGAACTTCAAAAGATGAACTCTGGAACTTCTGTGTAACATTCAACATGCAAATCAGTACAACTAGCTCATTAACATTCAAAGGTACATACCCCATAAATAAAAGTATGGCTCTTTTGTACATTAAAGAACAGGACTGCTTCATGAGTATGAGAATAACTGGTCTCACAGAGTTGCCTTTGGAATGGAAGATGCAGTAATTGCAAGGATTGGCTTAATGTGCCAAAGTCCAGCATTAGTTGTCCTTGGTGGTACCTTTCAAAGCCAGAACAAACTTACAGAACAAGTTTTCTACAAACAACCAACAGTTAGGACTGCTGTAATGCTCCATGCAAAGTTTGCAAGTATTGGATGGGTCCTTATGAAAAGCCAAAACTATCTGATGCTTGAGCTACATCTTCAATGTATGTGGAGGTTTTCTGCTTGGTGAAGTGGGATGGACAAAATGAAGGAAGGAAAAGACAGGGGACTCATGTGTATAGCATCTATGGCAAACAATGACCTTCCCTCTTCTGCAGCATCTCTAGAAACTCCCTAAAACACAGCATTGAGAATAGTTTGCTGGAGCTCATCCTTAAAGGAAAGTAGCCTTAGCCATGCACTGACTACATATATGCACTAGCAGCTGCTTCTCTAACCACTCCATCAGAACAGACAAAGGAGAAGTGTACAACATGGAATCCCACTAAAGAGGAAGCATTCAAGACAAATTCCAGAGATTCTTGATATCAGGGAGTCTTTCTAGCTTTTCCATTACCTGTTCCACTGCAGTTCATTAGAGATGGGACTGCTGAGAAAATGGCAATGAATATACTTGTGGGACAAATATTTTGGCTGAAGAGCAAAAAAGTGTTGTGGGCTCTGGGTCCTTTATACAGCTGAAACAAAACAAACACAAATCTGATATGGGATGCTTGAAAGTATGGTATTCCGTTACAGACATAGTTTGAGAATTTACTGAGAGAAAGAAGAGGCGTCACCTGCTAGTTCACAGATGACTTCATAAGTCAGCACATTTTCCAAAAGAAGAGTTATTCTGAATATTGCTTATGGAAGGAGAGGGGTCATTCCTGCCTACCTCATAACTAGGGATCTTGGACCTCTGAGTTCTTGGAAACGTAGACAGTGTACTGGTACAGCAGTGTTAGCGTCGAGGGGAAAGCCCACACCACAGACATGAGCTGAACAGCAATAGCAAGTTTGGAAGGAGGACTGTAACTGGCTTTTAATACAATGGGAACAGTCAACCAGCTGATGGTGACAACGCATGTAAGGGTTTCTCAGAACCCAACACAATACTTGATACCACCTAACACTGTACTCCTTTATCTGCTTGACCATTTTCTCAAGTGTTGAGCAGAAAACAGATTCAATGCAGTATATGCACAACTGAAGGCCATCTACAGTAAGTCCTTGATCCCGAGGAAGTGAATACCCCAGAAATTATGTTAACTGAAAGCTTGTGGACATGTCCCTGACATGTGGTGACAGACTGCATTGGTACTAGTTCACAAGGGGGCATCATATCATACACAAACAATTTTAGACCCATCAGCCTTATCAGTATTCTATGTAAACTCATGGAGAGAGTCATAATGCAGCTTACATAAAATGACAAAGGGAACTTTGTTTGGTTAGATATGGAAGAATATGGGTTTGTTAAGAGAAGACTTTGGCTTTTGAATTTTATGAAGTTTTCGTAAGAGGTTAACAGCAGCACTTGATGAAGAGGCTGACCGTGTATACTGCTTATCTAGACCTTGCTAATACGTTCAGCATTATTCCACATAAATAAATAATTCAGAAAAATATTTAATATCAGTCTATTAAAAATATTTAATGCCAATCTTTACTTAATTCAGTGGGTAACCATGTGTCTATGCAAGACAACAAAACTAGCCAGGGCAGGGAGTTATCCATTTTGCTTTGGCATGGGCTACCAGAGGGGTTCCAAAAGGCTCCTTACTGAAGCCACTTCTTTTTGGAACATTCTTCTTAGATAAAAAAAATGGTAAATTGCCTAATGGATAACCAAGCATGCTGATAACTGCAAACCGGGTAAAAATAAAAGATGACAAAGTTCTACACAACTGTCTGCAAAACAATACACACCTTGTACAGCATCAATGACCTCAACTTTGATGTTAGTAAATGTAATATTATGAGACGTGGGGTGGGGTTTGGTGGAGGGTGAGCCCAACTGGGGTAGAGTGATACAGCCCTGACTGCAACACAACTGTCCCAAGTTCAATAATATCTGCTGAATCTGACTGGACTGAAGGAAGAGTGACAATATTTAACCTGCTTGTCTCTCTACAGAAGGGGCAGAAGCATCTCTGGGGTACACTTACGATAATGATTTCCTGGTGGGGAGTAGAAAACTTACCCAGTGCCTTGTCAGCAAGGAAGGCAGGGTCATTTTGAAGGTTTAGGGCCCTTGCTAGAGCACATACAACACTTCTTCCTTGGGGAACTGCACCCAGCTTGGGCAGAGGCATTAGAATTTATTGTACAAAAAAATGCTACCCATCAAAAATTATTCTGCGTACTATGACTTGTGTACACATCTACAACCTTGTCTAGTATAAGTGCACCTGCTTTGTTCTTGGTGAAAGGTTGCTTTTTTCAAACAATCTTTAAACCAATTTAAAAAATATGCAAAGTTACTATATATCATAAAGATGACATTGTTCTGTTCTGTTACTGAAAGGTTTCCTACAGCAGGAATTTGCATATCCAACCCTGAAGATGCAAACTTCAGGAATAACATTATTTTCTTACATTAAATCAGATGTATTATTCAAACCACTTGTAATGTCAGTTCTAAAAATAAGCATCTTGATTACCTTTCATCTTTTTCATTTGATAGGGTCTGCAGAAATGATAATTCTTTTTCACTTTCCTTTTTTGGACTCTTAAATAAAACAAAATACATATTACTGCTAAAACAGAACAACTTAGAGCTTACCATTTCACATTAATAACATAAATACATGCATATACCATAAATACCAAAGATAAATCAAACATGAAGCAGTTTATTAAATCTGTGAAGGAAAGCAGTTTATAAAATCTGTGAAGGAAAATTCAGTCAATAAACTAACACCCATTTTCAGGCAGTCAGATGAGGAATATCTGATGGCTGAGTAACCAAGGTAACAGAAAGCAGCATGTTCCAGTATTCACGAGAACAGATCATGGGCCTCTTAGTCTCCAAGGCAACAGCAGCGTGCAAGCTATACAGCACTGAGATCATTTTAAAACAACTACTTCTCAATCTTCTGCTTTTAAAATCTTTACACAGATACAGAAAACAGTAAAAGTGTTAATGTAGGGCAGCAATACTACTGTCTTCCAAAAACATTTATTATTTATTTTCTGATTCAATGGCTGAACATCATGTGCATGTATCAGTGAATAACAAAACATGTGCACAGCTTAACTTGTTTTAGCTCTCACTTCATACCCAGAATTATCAACTTGTCTTCCTTTTATTTCATACTGCATAAAAGAGAAAAATCATATTTAGCAGAAACACATCTGTCTTTGGTATGTAGAATTTTATCATTTTTTTTTACTACTGATAAAAGATTTTGACTCAGTTTCTCATCCTCTTTTGTTGCATCCAAATATAGTTTCTGTCCATTTGCAGCTGGTTGGTTTTAACTTTTGTATCACTGAATTCTTCTACTGTATTCACATTTAAAATGCTCTAATCCCATTTCTCATTCCAGACTACATTTCTTCTCTCATCAGTATTTACATATTTATTTTATTTCAGTTTATTAAGTGGGGGTAAATGCACTGTTCCATAACAAACTAATTTCAGACATAGGCCAGGTATGTATTATTGACAGTGTCAGAACAAAAGATCAGTATAAATAAAATGCAAATACAAATTTTAACATATTACAGTATAATATACAGTATAAGTAAACTATAGAATGCATATGTACAAGTCCAATGGAAAAAATAAATGCATTTACTTTCTGTTGACTGGGTTACTCTCAATAGTCATGGCCTACTTTCAGGGGAGACCCAAGCTGATCTCTCATAAAGGACATATTGCCCGGTCACCATCAAAAAAATGTAAAGACAGGATTATATTCATTTGTCTACAGGTTATGTGGAAATGGAAGGTGTTCCGTGATTTTGCATAGTAACCAGTAGACACTGAATGAAACAACAAAGAAAATTAGACTTTGGTTGTGGCAAAAGGATGGGGAAATTAATAAGAAAAAAGTGGAAAAAATCTGAAACACATATAGGTGACTATGTTAGTATGCAAGTCAGTGCTTACTGTGCAACACTGATATATTACATTAATATGTAAATAAGTGATTATTGCGCAACTATTACTTACACACACACACACACACACACACACACACACACACACACACACACACACACACACACACACACATGCTTGTGTGTGTAATTAAAGTACCTCTATCCTTCACTCTTTCTGATTAGTGCTGAAGGATCTTTTACATTCATCTGAGCTACCACACCAAATAAATACATACAGGACTTCAGTTAAATGATTTGTATAAAAAGATGGCACCTAGATTAAAGGAAAATTAATTCAAACACCTGGTAGGGGAAAAAACCCATAGCCTTCTGATCCTGCATCAAACACGAGTGTGCTACATGCTGAACCACTGACACTAATTTGGAGATACATCAAGCCAAAAGGGATGATTAGCAAAACCAAATACAAACAATATTAAAGTACAGTTGTATAAAAATCTTAGCATAACAGTAGATGTCCTTCTCTTCACTGTTGCAGTATTCTTTGCAATAGGGATCCCCTGCCTACAGCAGCCCAATGTCCGGCCAGTATACTAATGCCTTTAGGTTGTAATGGGTACACCGTACATCACATGTATACTCCCCGTGCTTGGCGTAGGGCATAAAGGTGACACCCGGAAGTGCCATCCTCAGAACTGAAAAAGCCCCAGTAGGAACGGCAACCTAAGGCTACCAGTAGGAAACAAGTACATCCATAAGGAAAAAAGGACCAGGGTGAAGAGGGAGGGAGTGAATACTGCAACAGTGAAAAAAGGACATTACTGTTGTGGTAAAATTTTACACAACTGTACTATGTCCTTTCATATCACTGTTGCAGTATTCATTAAAATAGGGAGAGTACAATATTTCAGGAAAAAGACTGTGAGGAGGAAGGACCAGCAGAGCCCTCATGAAAGCCATGACGAATGGCCCTGGTAAAACCAATCTGGCCCTAGGAATCACATCCAACTTGTAGTGCTTGGTAAAGGTATACCAAGAAGACCAGGTAGCTGCCTTAAGAACAGAATTAGTATCCAAACCCTTGAAAAGGCATCAGAAAATGCCCCAGCTCTATTACAATGAGCCTTAATATAAGAAGGAAGGCTATTCTCATGGAAGGAATAGAAGGAGAAATATCTTTAGATATCCAGGAAGAAATTGTTTGCTTGGAAACAGCCAAATCTATAGATCTAGGATGAAAAGAAACAAAAAAAACTGCTCAGATTTATGAAAAGCTTTAGTTTTATCCAAATATTATCTGAGCTCTATGCAAATCCAAGGTGTACAGAACCTTCTCACTAGCAGATTGTGGAGAAAGGAAAATATGGGCAAATGAAGAGACTGATTATCAGACAACTCAGTAACCACCTTGGGAATAAAAGGATTAGTTTAAAGGGACACCCTGTCCTTATGAAAAACTAAGAAAGAAGAAACAGTCATAATGGCTTGAGCTCATAAACTTGTCTAGCAGAGGTATGAACAAAAAGAAGAACAATCTTCCAAGCACAATGCTGTAAGTAAGCTGAAGCAGCAGTCTCGAAAGGAGACTGAATCAATTTTTCCAAACTAAAATTAAAGTCCCAGGAAGGAGAGCGAGGCTTCTTGGGAGGCATAATGTGAAGAATGCCTTTAAGAAACTGTGACCTCAAATCTAGAGATGAAAGGGGAAGTCAAAGGCAGACATGCAGAAATAGTTGACAGTTGGGTCTTAAGAGAAGAATAAGACAAACCAGCATTGAGCAATTCACACAAGTAAGAGGAAACCAAAGGGACATCCACAGTAAGTGGATCAAGGTCACGAGAAAGAAACCAGTCATAAAATGTCTTCCATTTTTCCTGACCTCATGCAGGACCCAAAGCACATCTTCAGAAAAAAGGTGTCCGAAGGGCATCAAAACTCTATTACTCATCATGTCAATTGAAGAGTGGACAGGTGGGGATGGGCGAGAGATCCCTGGTCTTGTGTGAGTAGGTCTACCCTGTGAGGTAACTGGTGATGACTACCCTTGATTAAATGCAGAAGAAGAGGAAACCAATGCATTCTGGACCAAAAGGGAGTCACCAGCAAGATTTTGCAGGTTTACATCCAATTGGTCGCGCAGCCAAAGGTCGATCCGGTGGAATTCCAAACTTAATTGTCGAATCTCGTTCGCGCAAATGTGCAGAATGTCATGCGCAACATCGAATATGAATTTCCTGATCGCACACCCGCCGCAACAAGCGCTACCATGGGTCAAGAGGGGGTATAGTGGCCTGGCCTGCATTCGGTATTCTCGGATTCGATGTCTGTAGCTTCGACATTCCACGGTCCTGGCGTTCTACAGTCGGCATTTTCACGTTTGACCATCAGCTGTATATGCAAATGCATGTACACCGATTTTGCAAGCATCCTGTTTTATCTTGACCAGGACCTTCGATGTGAGAGGAAGGGAGGGCACAGAGAAACATCCCATTCCAGGAAAAAGAGAGGGCATCCACCTTCCAGGCCAGAGTACATGGAACTCTGGTAAAAAAGAGCGGAAGTTGTCTGTTCAAAGGGAAGGTAAATAGATCTACTTGAGGAGTACTCCACTAGTGGACAATGTCCAGAACCACATCCCTGTGAAACATCCACTTGTGGAACTGTGTTATGGACTTGCTCAGAGAATCTGCCACTATGTTCTGATCTGAGGGAATGTAAACTACCTGAAGGATCACCTGATGCTGGATAGTAAGATCCCAAGATCTTATTCCCACTTGCTTGTTGATGTATCACATCACTGTGGTATTGTCTGTGAGAATTTTGAGGGGCCCTGGAAGAAAAGAGTATGAAAAGCCTGAGAAGCCAAAAGAAGGGCTCTCATCTCTTTGACAATAATGTGTTCTTTCTTTTGTTGAAGAGACCAAAGACCCTGCAGTTACAAAGAAGCCCCCATCCCATATCTGAGGCATCTGTGAAGAGTTCCTGAGAGGAGACTGGAGGCTGAAAAGGAAGCTCTGGGTTGAGGGACAACTGATGAATCCACCACTGAAGTGCCTGCTTGAAACATGGAAGAAGAGGGACTAGAAATTCTAAAGAATGAGAATGTTAAAGCCAAACTGACTTTAGAAACCAATGGAGAGTATGCATTTGGAGTTTGGTCAGAGGAATGGTGGATGCCATGTAACCTCTGGCAGTAACTGTAGTCAGAGAAAGAAGGGATTAAAAGAAGACAATCAAAGTTAAAGCCTTGGGAGGAGGAGGCAGGGATACCAGCATTGGAGCAGTTTGGAGCTTCACCCTAGAAAAAGATGATCCTGAGAAGAAGTCAGAAATGATTTTTGGAAATTTACAGTAAACCCATGGATTTGCAGGAGACATATAGCAAAGTGTAGATGCTAAAGTAAAATCACCAGAGAAAAGGTGTGTATGAGCAGGTTGGCCAGGTAAAGAAAGATCTGTAATCCTCTCATTCTGCAGAAGGCAATTATAGTAGTGAGTCATTTGGTGAAGACACTTGGGGCAGTAGAGAGGCCAAAAGGCAAATCAGATAACTAAAAATGCCAGAAAGCAGCAGAGAATCATAAAACCTTCCTGAAAAGGAGATGAATGGCAATATGTAGATAAGCATCCTTGAGATACAAAGAAACTAGAAAAGCTTCAGGATGTAGAACAGGAAACAAGGTTTGAAGAGATAGCAAACAAAAGGAAGGAGGGAACCTTCAAAAAGGTTTTTAGCTGAGAAAGACCCAGAACAGGTCTGCAGGTGCCTACTTTCCTTAGAACCAAGAACATTCTGTAGTAAACCCCCTTCCCCCTCTGAGGAATTGGAACTTCTTGAATTGTTCCCACCCTGAAACACACCTGGAAAAAAGGAGCAGTTGTTCTTGAGGAGGCTAAGGAATGACTACAATGGGGGGGGGGGGATTTTCAAACCATGTAATGGCCTGGTGAATTATGGAAAGCACCCAGGAGTCTTGGATAATCTTTAATTAAGGAGGAAAGGACAGGGAAAGAAGCAGAGAAAGAGGAATGTGACTGAGAACAGCAGGACAGACTGTCATACAGCACCTGGTTTGTCAGCAAAAAAAAGGCTTCTGAGCAGAAGGAGACTGGGTAGCTTTAGCAGGAGGAGCCCCTCTACTACCCTTCTTGCCTTTGGGGGGAGAGCAAGACTGCCTATGAACAAAAGCAGGCTTGTTAGAGTAATTTCTTTGAAATTTGGGAACAGGTGAAACAAAAATGTGTTTCAAATCCTGTAAATCCTTACTCTTTCCTTGCAGGGACTTAATTCAGAAGAAACTGCACCAACACCAAACAAATGTTTATTATCCAGAGAGGTCAGAAGAAAAAAAGAAGTTATGTCTTACCATAACGTTCCATCTGTATTGTTGATCCTCATTCAGTCATTATGTATGGGTATCGGTTCCGACCTCGAACCGAGCCGGCCTTCTTCCAAGCTCGCACCAGCTACAAACTCTCGAGCTAAAACTCTTACCCAGAATTCCCCTCTCCCTGTTACTTCAAATTGAGTTTGCAAGTCAAAAGAAGGTAGAGGATACCTCTGGTCAAACGACCTAAAAGAACCAGATGGTGAGATCCACTAGAAGCCACAAGAGGGGGAAGGAGGGAGGGTCGTAATGGCTGAACAAGGATCAACAATACAGATGGAATGTTATGGTAAGACATAACTTCTTTATCTGATATTGTTAATCCTTGTTCATTCCTAACGTATGGGACAGAGTCCCCAGCTACCTTTATTCCTGGGAGGATCTCATGAAAGGACATTCCTGAGCACCACAGAACCAAATGATGCTCTTCCCCTGGAGGCCAAATCCAATTTGTAATGATTTATGAAGGTATGAGGCATATCCCAGGTTGCAGCTGCACAGATGTCATGTAAAGAAGCTCTGTCATGGAAGGCAGCAGAAGCTGCCACCGACCTTGTTGGATGAGCCTTGATGGTAGTCGGCAAAGAAATATTACGTTGTGTATAAGTGAAGGTTACAAGGTCTTTCAACCATCTAGCCAATGTGACCTTAGCAACAGCACATCCTAATCTAGGTCCAGAATAGGCCAAAAATAACTGGTCTGATTTACGAGAGGCCTTAATCCTATTGAAGTAGAAGCAAATTTGTCTGTGAATATCTAGGGTATGTAGGCAATACTCTCCTCTGTTTGAATGATTGGGGAAGAAAACTGGCAATTCAATGGTTTGATTAATGGACATTTCAGAGATCACTTTTGGTAGAAAGGAAGGATTAGTTCTCTAAGACACTCTATCTCTATGAAAAATCAAGTATGGACTCTTGATGCATAAGGCTTGAAGCTCAGAGATACGTCTGGCAGAAGTAATGGTGACCAAAAACAAGGTTTTCCATGACAAATATTTGAGGTCACATGAAGAAGCTGGTTTGAAAGGTGACAGTGTCAGAGCTTGTAGAACTAATGACAGGTCCCGTGGTTGAATAGGTTCTCTAAAAGGGGGCTTCAGATGATTCACACTTTTTATGAAGGTCTTGCATAATTTGTGTGACATAAGAGAGGAGTCTTGGACACCCTCATGGAAATTAGATTTTGCAGCCAAATGAACTCTTAATAGCAGAGGCCAATAGACCCGATTGGAATAGATTGGTTAGATACTCTAGTACTATCGAAACTAGTGCTGAAAAAGGATCTACTTGCTTTTCTTTCAGCCAACAGGTAAATCTTTTCCACTTGCTTAGATAAGTAATTCTAGTGGAAGACTTATGAGATGCAATAAGAATGTCCCGTACTGGTAAAGAAAGATCGTTCTGCCTGGCAATCAAGGGAATTGGAGGAGCCAAGTTGTGAGCTTCAGGCTGTCCAAGTTGGGATGAATCAGATTCTGCGGATGGGAGATCAACCCCGGGGTTGGATGGAGTATCCATGGTTGATCTAGCAGGTGAGGCCAAGGAAGGGGAACCAAATCTGATGAAACCAATATGGTGCTATGAGGATCATCTTGCTCTTCAACCGACAGGCTTTCTTCAGAAACTGGGGAATGAAGGGAAGAGGTGGAAAAGCATAAAGAAGACCCAAGGGCCAATTGTGGACTAGAGTGTCCCTGGGTGACTGTCCCGGAGGGGGAATCAGGGTGAAGTAGTTGCTGCATTTGTAGTTGTTTGGGGATGCAAACAGGTTGCAGCAAGGACGGCCCCAGTGGTGGAAGATCACCGCCGCTATCAAGGGATTTAAGGACCACTCATGAGGTTGCAGAATGCACCTGCTGAGTCTGTCTGCTATCACTTTGGAACTCCCGGGAATGTGCATTGCTAGAAGAAAACGGTTGGTAGCCATCGCCCATTGCCATATCCTCATGGCCTCTGGACAAAGGGGGTAAAATTTGGTTCCGCGCTGTTTGTTGATGGGCCAGACCAGCGCCATGTTGTCTGATTGTATCGAAATAGTCCCAGACGGCAGCAGGGGATGGAATGCCTGCAACACCAGAAGCACCGCCCTCAGCTCCAGAACATTTATATGTAGTTCGGCCTCCAATTCGGACCAAGTGCCTTGGACTGTTTGACCCTGACATAGTCCCCCCACCCCATCAGGGAGGTGTCCGTGGTCACTGCAGCCTTGGGCTGCTGGGAGGTGAAGGGGCAAGACCATTGTGATGGGTTGTGGGTCATCCACCAATTTAAATCCTGTTTGCACCTGTGAGTTACTTGAATCTTGGCTGAAAGAGGATGCTGAAAAGGATACCATTGGGTAAGCAGTAGCCATTGTAGAAGCCTCATGTGAAACCTGGCCAGGGGGACAATGGTGATGGAGGCTGCCATGGAACCCAACAGCTGTAGGACAGAGTGAGCTGTGGATTTCTCCCTTGAAAGGATTGGGATCAGTTGTTGCTTTATCCTTAGAATTCTGTGCTCTGGAATGGATGCTCTGCAATTCTTTGTATCCAATATGACCCCTATGAATTCTGTGGATTGAGATGGGGGGAGATTGGATTTTTGCCAGTTTATGGTTATGCCTAGCCTTTTTGAAACGAGGAGAGAGTATGCCAGGGCTTCTTCCAATAAATGTCTGGTGGGGGCGGAGATGAGACAGTCGTCTAGGTATGGAAACACCTGGAATCCTTGTAGTCGCAAGTGAGCTGTGACGACTGCCATGCACTTTGTTAACACTCTGGGGGCTGTAGAGAGTCCAATGGGCAGTACTCTGAACTGGTAGTGACTGGCTCCTGCACGGAAGCGCAGAAATCTTCTTGATGGCCTGTCCACTTTTATGTGGTAGTACGCATCTTGAAGATCTATCGAGCACATCCAATCATCTTTTTCCAAAAGCGTGAGGATAGACTGTATTGTGACCATCCAGAATGTTTGTACTCTTACAAACTTGTTCAATACACTGAGATCCAAAATTGGTCTTCAGTCCCCGGTTTTCTTTGGCACCAAAAATAGTCTTGAGTAGAATCCGGATCCTATCTGGTCTGGAGGGACTATTTGGATGACTTTCTTTCTTAGCAGCTTTGCTATTTCTAGTGCTGCTTCTTCCCTTTGACTGGGTGGAACGTCGGGTAAGTTTGTTGGGGGGGCAGGACAAAGATCGAAGGGGATATGGTAACCTCTGGTTATTATCCTTTGTACCCAAGAGTCGGTGGTGATGGTTAGCCAGGCAGAAGGGTACAAGGAGAAATGACCCCCAACCACCTCCAGAAGAAAGGAGTTGGGCCGCTCTTCAGGAGCACTGATAGGATTGACCAGGAAAAGAGTCCCTGGAACCCTGGTTACGCGGACCCTCTCTGTCCCGAAAAGGGCATCTTCCCTGTGTGTTTCCCCCTCGGCCTCTAGGGGAGAACTCGGCCTGTGTGTCATGGAATGAACCCTAAGACTTTTTGTATCATATTTTCCCACTCTTCTGGTTTTTGGAGAAAGCACGTTGAGTGGAAGAATAACGGACACCTACGGCAGAAAGGGCCTTACCATCCTGTTCACATCTGGCCAGTGTGCTTTAAACTTTGGGTCCAAACAATAAAGAGGCTTCAATGGGAGCATTGAGAAAGGAAGCCTTGAAGGGTTCCGTGAAATTACAAAAGCGCATACAGGCGTGCCGTCTCAAAACAACGCCTGAACTCGCCGCTCTAGCTGCTCCTTCTGATGCGTGAGATATCAGGCGCATGGAGGAGTTTGATATCGATTCAATGGTAGCCAGCTGAGAGGCCACTTTGTCATGGAACTCATCAGACACGGCATTAACCAAAGTTTCAGAGTGCTCAGATACTAAATCCTTTTGTAGCCTGGCGAAGTATGCCATAGAATTCAGGGACCCAATTGCAAAGGTTGATGATGCAAAAGTACGCTTCCCTATTCTGTCCAGAGCCTGTGACTCTTTGTTGGGTGGATGGACAGTCTGGCTTTCTTCTTCCGCCAGGTCCTTCTTGGTTGCGGCCGCCACCACCAGAGCATCTACAGGAAGACCTTTGGAACAATGGGGGTCAGTAGCAGGAGGGGACAAAATTTTATCTGGCCTCAGGGGAATGGCCTCAATGGTGTCAGGAGCCTTCCACACACGCTGCATGACGAGCCGGACCAGTTTGTCGGCAGGTGGAGTACCCAGGAGGTAGGGGGGCTGGGGCGTGAAAGGCCTGCAGGAACACAGACTCTTCAGAGGTCGGGTTAGAGGGCTGCCAGTCACCTCTCTGTTTATGGATTTTGAGGATATCACCAAAGGATACCTCAGAGGGTGAGCGAGGCGATCCTTCCCCATCATCAAAGTCTGTGTCTTCAGTAAGGGACTCCTCTGTGGAGTCCATGTGATTCCTCTTGCACAAGCTTTTGCGATGAACTTCCCCAGAGGGAGAAGCTGGGGAAGACAGCGCAAAAGGGGTTTCCTGTGGGAGTACATCCTGAGGCCCTTGCACCTGGTGTCTGCTAGGAGAGACTTGTTTACATAGCGGTCCAGAGGAGGGCGGGGAGAT